>NC_052532.1:101494060-101798898 GCF_016699485.2 Gallus gallus
ACTCAAAATTCACTGGGAGTGTAACTCCAGTTTTGCTCTTGCACCCAAACATTACAAACAGCTGTCTTTCTGGCAGACATTCTGGATAGAGAATACCCAGAAGTTCAGGAGCAATCTGCTGTTCAGTATAAATTTACACAAAATAATACTGAATCCTGCAGAAAACAGAAGGGCATTGGATTATTTGTAAGGGTTAAGTTTGCTAAAACAGTATATTTCATTCCCGATTCCCACCAGAGGTTGTGCATCTCAAGTCTCAGTCAAACCATAAATGTTTTCTTTCAGTTACAAAAGGCTATTGCATATGGCAGCTATTCTGAAAATAGGCTTTAAATTGTTGTCTTAATGCAAATACGATAAAACGTCATGGGAATTCTGTCTTAGTACTTTTAAACATTTTCCTCTAAGATATGTCCTCAGCTGTTCAAATTGTTCTTATGTGGTTGGGGAACTATGGCAATTTACTCCACTGGAGTATCTGTGCTCAGGTGAGCAAATGTTCTTGCCTTAATTGAAACTTCTGAATGTTGAAAAATTACCTTCCGGATCATTTTTACTAGCATAAAACTAGAAGCGATGTAATCAAATCCTGTAAATGTAGGTCTTTTTTTTTAACTAGAATTGTAGTATGAGCATAGTTGTCAGAAATGTCTAATGATTTTTCCTGCTTGTTCAATTAACCGTAATTAGTAATGCAGCAGACACAGGATGTTTAAACAAAAAAGTTGCTTTAATTATGCAGATATTTTACATGTATCTTACTTGATTGAAATGCCACTCTTTTCTAGTGTAAAGAAATGCTTAAGGAGAAAAGCTCTGATTTTTGTTGTTGTTGTTGTTTTAACACTAAAAATACGTCTGAAATTACTCATTCTAAAACCCTGTTTTCTATGTCCTAGTCTCTTATAGTTTATGGCTTTCTTTATGAAACAGATATTTTAGAAAAACAGATACACTTTGTTGTCTTTGTGGCTGCTCAAGGTCATTCCGGTCATCATTATGTGTAGCTAATAACTTTTACTGGCTGTAATTTTACAGCAGACATAATGGTAATTTATTTATTTAGTTAGTTAGTTAGTTTAAGGCTGAGGATTTCAAGCTGTGCTGCTGTACAAATGATAATTGTCTGTATGAATTTGTAATTGCCAAGCACCATCTCTTGTCCTTGAATCCCAGAGCAGGATTTAATCATGTAAAGATTCCTGTTGATGTAGCAGTGGGTTAGTAATATTCTGAACCCTGGAAGTGCCACAAGCATGTCTTCTAAACTAGCTTATCTTTACTATTGTTTTGGTCTATTAAGCTCTGCTTAATGTTGCTATCGTTTTTTAAAGCATTTCTGATGGTATGATTAGCAGATATGTTTGTTCTGAAGGACAGAACTAGCCATTCTGAAGCTGAGCAGGCATTCACCTTTGTCTATTCCATTCTCATTTCTCAGATGAGCCACCTTGAATGAGGGTACTTTGCACCAATATTCGTTATTACTAGACCAGATTTTATTAGGTTTCTTCGTGGTAGATGAATATGTAGTTTTTATATACTAACTGCAAGGTCACTGCAATGATTTTTTGTGATGTTACCCCATGACATCAGAGGTAGATGTTGGTGGTATGGCAGTAGAGGTTGAACCTTCACATCAATATCCTCTTACATTTTGTTGTTGTGTGACAGATGGCAGCAGAGAGGCAGTCTGACAGAATGGTGTATGACTTGGAAGAATATATGAAACAAATGTGAGCCACTGAATTCTTCGATGGGGAAAAGAATGGCAGCCGTTGACATTCACTGATGCTTGCTGAATGTTTATAGAGACTGAACAGTGGCTGTGAGCACAATGAGGCTATGGGTGATGCGTTTTAGCAGTGATGATAGTCACAGACACCTCTGCCAGTGCAGATTTTTACAAGCATGCAGGTTCCAGTTCATTGCTGGTGAAAATGCATAGCTAATGGTGGTGACTATGTTGAAGATTAGTGTTTTTTAGCTGAGAATTTGTTCTTTTGTATGGTGTTATTGTGTTCTTTGTATATGTTGTATTTTCCATGTAAATAAATAGGAGGCATTACTTTTGGAGTGACCTCTGTAGATGAAGTCCATACCCTTGGAGTGCACAATCATGGAAATGTTGGTCTCTGGTTCATCTAGAGATGCTGGCATTTGTGTTTAGCTTCAGACTGTTTCCATTTTTGTGCCTGGCTTCAGGCTTTGTTCCTATGGAGGTATGTTTTTCCACAGAAGGAGCTGTTAATTTTCATTAGCAAAGGAACAAAGCATTTAGGATGGGAGATCAATAGACAGAAAAATGCAGAGCTCTTTTTCACGTCTGTTTGGTTTTCTGCACTTCTTGATATGTAATAAGACCATAATTAATCACAGCGAATGATAGTTAGTGCTTTTTGATGAGACGTTACTTTGAGATTTTTTCTTCAAGCAATCATCCTATATTCTGTCTCGCTTTTTGGTACAGGAGTTGGAGAACATGATGTGAGTAGTAAAATGCTTCTTGACTGTAACCCACTGTTAGTGCGCTATGGCTTTGCCTTCACAACTTTCATAGTTTCATGTAAGTTGGTGGAACTATAAAAAAACATTGGAAATACAAATAATTCAACAGATTGGGAATTTTTTTTTTTTTTTTTTTTTTTTGTAGAACATATCATTCCTCACATGCCTCTTAATGGTTTTTACTGTAGTCAAAAGCATGCTGATAGGAATGATACAGTAGAATTAAAAGTTTTCACCCCTGTCTCATCCAGTAAGAATGTTCTCACAGGCTAGATGGGAGGTCTGTACATCACTAACTCATTAAAAGAGGGAGAAAATAAGGAATATGGGTTTGTTTTTCACAGCACTCATTTCTAAAGCAGAAATGCTATGTGGTGCTATATTACCCCCCTACTCCCGCACCATATCCACCTGGATATTTTGTGAACACAATTAACTACAGACAAAATATGGCAAGAGTCAACCTCAGATACTGTTTCTTTTCATGTAGGCCACAGAGTGAATAAATAGTTAACTACACCTGCCATTTATTGCTATTTGCATATATGTAGTTATTCACTGGTATACATCAATCTAATCTCCAGGAAGCAGATATAACCTTGGTTGCTGTATACCCCATGAAGATTCACAGTCCTTTTCCTGTTAGGAATTAAGTGCCATATAAATCAGCCTAGCAGCATGAGACAGGCTGAAACAGATCTTACTTCTAAAGCAGCCCTCGAGGGCATGAGTTCACTCTCTTATATCTCCTGTCCTCTGGGGGATTAAGTGGCAAGTCTCCGCAGCAGAGCTGTGTACGCGCCATATATATCCTAAGTGGGCTGCAGTGTGCATCACTGGACACTACGTTTTTAATCTTTTTTACTGCTATTTGATTATCTGTCTGAGTTGTTTTGCCATTAATTAACTCTGACACTTTTTTGTTGCCGTTTGATTAACTTTTATCTTGCTACCTTTTGGATTTTGGAGTGTTTAATTCACTCTGCCATTTAATTCCAATTTTGTCTTTTGATTCTCTTGAGTAATTCAGTCTTTCTTTCTCTTTCTTTCTTTATTTTTTTTTAATTACTTCAGTTACATTTTTATATTGCAGCTTACATATAGGTATAGGTATAGGCAGGTTGTATTGCATGAAAAGAAAGTAGCATTCACATCTGGAACTGTTTCCCTAGAGCATCGTGGACATATGTCCTGTTTGTAAGGACACTTCTAAACTAAAGTTATAACAGATTTTTGGAGATACTAGAATATATTGGTATTGTCTACTTTAGAACATGCCATTAGGATTAGATAAAATTAAAAGACATTTTGTTATTTTATAGAACACCCTTTTAAAAGTGCACCTTCTTGGCACTTGTCTTTTTTAAACAGCTGGCTTTTTTATTGCCTTTCACTCATAGTATTTTATTATTATTTTTTTCTTTTTTAAATATATGTATCTTGTCTTCTTCCCCACTTTTCCCCCCAGTATATCAGAGTGTAAACAGGCATGTCATAAATATGTTTCTTTCTTTGTCACATATCCATTAATGTGGAGCAGCCTTAGAATCTGTTCTGTCAAGAAATAATATGTAGACAATGGATAGAAGAGCAAATTACATTTTTAGCTTAGAATGGGGCTGTGTTATATCACTGATTCTTCAGGAAAGATTACCATTCCAGGAGCTAGTGCTACCTTTTAGAATTTGAAGGCTGTTCAATGACAATTATGGGCAGACTATGACTGATAATACAATTCTATATTAATCTTCAGTAGTGTTATTTGAATCATCCTGGGATTTTGGAGATGACTGTGAAGAGTGGGAAATATTGAAATCTTTCTAAGAATTAATTGATGTTATTTATTTGTTAACTTAAACACGCTTAGCTTACTTCCTTTAAGTTTCTGTGGTTATTACTGAGGATCATGACTAGATCAATACTCTTTGGAGATATTTCTAACTCTTAAAATCAATGTATTCCTCTACTCCACCTCTTCTTTTCTTCACACTTGTATTGTATTTCTTTATTTCACTGCTAAAATTCTCTGTATATGAAAATGCTCTCATCTGGACTATTATCTATCAGTTATGGAGAAGGTGGTTGGAGAGTCCAGTCTGCATGTGTACTGCAAGCCTCCCTCTCTCAGGAGTGTACATCAGACACATCTGCAACCACAATGGGTTAATTATCCTATGCCACTGTACCAGTTAGGAAGCAGGTGCCTGACAGTCCCTAAACAATCTAAATCACATTATTTGTAACCCCTTAAATTCATGTTTCCTCTTTCTCTTCCCAAGTTCTTCTCCATCAACACCATTTTTCCTTCCCAAATGAACACCTAATCTCCTATTCTATTCTTACACCCTTATTCGGTGTGGGCCAAGACTGCCTTTGAGTCTACTACTACCTTGAGTCAGTAACTCAGAAGCTATCACCCCCTTTGCTATCTCTAATATTTCCTGTTTTTGCCATTTCTCGTGTTGCTGTCCTGTTAATGTAATCACTGGTCGAGGCTGGGCAACTGCTGCACTCCTCTGCTCTTCAACACCTTGTAATTTCTTGTGTTGTTACCTTGCTACTATTAGCTATAGGTCAAATCTTGGCCTTCTGCATTCATTCCCTAATACTTCCCCTTTTAAAAATAACTCTAAAAGTTAAACAGTTAAAGATAATATAAAAAGGAAAGATGTGACCCCACTGGAATCTGCATGTACCCCTTATGTACTTCTTGTGCTGCACATTTGATAGCTGGACCCAGGCTCTATTGGACACAGCCTGTAATACTGAGGTGCGTGTAGTTCCAGTCCCATCTCTTTACTTTTTGGGCCCTGCTATCTCTCACAGAAGAGTCACAATAAGTCACAAAAACCAGTAACATCACCTTAAGGTTAGTGATCTAACACTGCCATAATAATCTGTGTAGAAAAGCAAACTCATTGAGCCTAATTGCATACACCAATCCTTTTTGTCCACATAGATGCAGGACATCAGTGTCTGGATCCCTACACTGTTGCCTGAAAGTGTGCTTGAAGTATGGAGCTATTGCATTGAAATTGGTCAAAACATAAAAGTCTTTGTTATCACCATCCACCTGCCTGTTCACCTCTCTGCCCCATCCTGGCCTATTGGACCTATTTAAAAATTTTTAAATATTCATTATAAGTGAGAGTCTGAGAGAGAAGACCTCTGCTAGAAATAGAAAAGAGTGCCCAGCCTCCATCTTCAAAGCATTGTGAGAGAGAGACTCCTACCCTGTGACAACAGTGAGTCTGGGGTAGGACTTGCTCCTCTTCCTCCCCTTCCCCCCTTCTCCTTCATAGATGTAAAGAAATTTTCTTCAAGCTTTCTTTTTTTTTTTCTCCCTTTCTTTCTTTCTTTTTTATTTTTTAATGGAATTTATATTTCTGCATTTTGCAGCAGAAGAGGTGGGAGGTGGTAATTAAGAGCATTTATCACCTTTTAGTGTTTAGAGCTCTGAAGCACTTGGAATGTGTAAACATCTAAAACCCAGTTGTGAAGAACAGTAGTTTTAATTCAGGAAGAAGGCAAAGTGACAGTCAGATTATTCATGTAGTTCACCTTAGTCCTCATAGCTGTGGCCGCAAAACAAAAGCTGGAAATTTGGATTGATTTATGTGCTTTGTTTTAAGAAAAAAATAGATTTAAAAAAAAATGGATAAAAGAACCATGCTGTTGAGCCTAAATTTTCTGGATCATCAGAAGTCAAACAATCTGGAAATCATCACAGGTGTATGTAGAATAAAACAATAAAATTGTCAATTCAAGGCAAAGACCAAACATGAATTATCATATTAAAGATCTATATGTATATGAAGGAATAATCAGAACACAATGTTGTATAGGATGTGAATTTTAGGTGGGCTTCACATCATTAAAGCTGAGAAGTATTTAACCTTACATAGAAAGATTAAAGGAGAATAAATCACCCTTACATGTCAGTAGTAAAGATAGCCTGTTTTATACTAGATGTTTCTAGTGCAGGATATGAGTCATCCATTTTGAGTTCAGTTTGACAAAGGGAGAGTATGAAGAGCTCAGATGAATATGTTATAAGGAAATCAACTGAGTTCGGGTAATTTTGTTAAACTAAAATGTCACTATTACTTCACTTCAGACCTTAAAAACCAATGTTAGCTTACTTTTCTCTTACCCAACTCTACCAATTTTTAGTTTATAATTCCCTCTTAGACAAATTAGATTTAGAACAATGCTGACATTTGATTCAGTCTTATGCCTTCAAGCAGAGAGTCTGAAAATCACTTCCTAAAGTCTGAATTCCTGCTAAAGTTGAATTGCTCTCTTCTGGGATTTGGGCTCTAGGAAATTATTTATAACTCTATTTTTAAAAAACAAATGAACCTGAATAGTGAATCAACATGTGGTATTGTTCCACAGACAAATGAGTAAAGAGTATAGACTTACTGAGCTTTGTGGCTTCAGGAACTTTGATTCCTGTGAGCTTATTTCTCAGTCCGTGCAACAGTTGGAGTAGAGTTCTGGGTCCAGAAGATGGTCTCTTATATAGCAATTCCTAGGGCTGGCATGATTAGTGAAAAGGATGTCTGCCTAAATACTCTTACAAGGACAAAAGGGCAGGCACTTCATTTCGGATCTTGCTGGTGGAGTCAAATGTTTCTCTCATGAACAATACTGACCTTTAAAGAGGACTCCTGCTTACTGTTTCCAGGACAACCTTCATAGCTTTGGGCCAGTTCAGTCATTCACTATGCTAAAAGCAGTAGCAGATTTAATACTCAGAGACATCAGTCATCTATCCCAAGGTCATTGTGAAATACTTCCCTTTGATGTGACTTTGGCTTAAGCAGCACCTGATTTAGCACATGAATATAAGCAAAATTCAGGTGCTAAATAACCACCTGTGAAGCCAACTCCAACTTTTTAGCTAGAATAAACAGATCTGTAGCCACTTTCTGCTTCTGCTTTGTTATTTTCATAAGCTATTTCTCTTTAAAGTAATGATTCTGCCAACTTTGTAAGCTCACTTGTATATGTTTTCCATGAGCTATAAAAGGCAAATTTAGGAAAGAATAAGCACCTTGAGTAATTTCCATGTGTATAATAGAAAAAAGCAGCTCACAACAACTTCACTTGATTGTGCTTGTATATATTTAAAAATTGAGTAATAGACTTCTCAGGACTTTTTTTAGACTTCTCAGGAAATTTGCCTTTTAGTTTTGAACAGGTCTACTGAACACAAATCCTATTCTTAAAAAAAAAAAAAAAAAAAAAAAAAAAAACCACAAAAATCATCTCTCTGTCTTATATAGTATGGGATGATAAACCAGTTTGTCAACCCATCACACCGCATGAGATGAACATGCAGCTAGCGAAGTATAGAGATAGATTTTTTAATGCTGAATTTGTATTCACCTACAAAAATAAAGGTCTAATCACAATATACTTTCATAGGAACTTACTGCAAAATGGAGAAGTCTAGATATATGAGGAAAGACTTCACAGAAACACAGCTATACACATAAGAAAAAGGAGCCGATAGATAACTTGTGACTTCCACAGTGATTATCCTAGGAAATTTAGATCTTGCTATGTCTGAGTAGCTAGTAGCTGTGAGTTGGGCAACATATCTCTGCGTACATTAGGGTTATGCTTCAGGAAGCACATGATATATTTCTTCTCCCCTAATGTGTGCTCTATGCAGATCTGATCTGGAAGTGGGGAGAGCAGGTATATAAGCCAGTTAATGTGGGTATTTTTGGAAGCACTGAACTTTTGAAACATGACTTTTGGAAGGCCAGTGAGGGACAAAATCAGATATTCTCCGTTAATATAATGAGTCAAAGCTTTATAATGTTGCACTAGCAAGCTAGAGTCATTCCTGTCCTGAGATGAAAAATCAGTTTCACATGGTGTCTGAACTTTAATTTAGGAACAATTCCTGGGGTTCACAAAGGTTCATATGTTCTGTATTCTTTCTGAATTAACTCAAATATTCAGGACATGAATTACCCACAACATTTCACTCTGTCTAATCAATGTGTTATCTGTAGGAGATGGGTTCATTCCCTTTATATAATTCAAAAGACAAGAGATAAGCAGTAAAAAAAACCAAGCATAAATTCTGTAGATTTAACTGGTGTTATTTTGTTTTAGTCGATGCAAATGGAAACAATCTGATTGTATTATGATTGTTTTGCAAAATTATATTAAGATAATTTGTATTTTGGTGTCTGTGTAATTAGATCATAATCAAATAATTGTATTTGAACATATTTGTTATCTGGACTCCCAGTGAACACTATCATTGGCGCAGAAAATGAGCTATGAAATCTATAGCATTGGTGAGAAAAGGTTCATTTCTGAGATAAGAAAAGCTGCATGATCACTCAGTCTTAGAGAGAGTGAGGTCAAAGTTGAGGATTACAGTAAAACACAACAATATGTTGTTAGAGTGATTTGTTATTGTAAATATTATTGCTCATCCATTACCTCTTGTCAAAATGGCAAGGAGGGATTTCAAGAGTCCTCAGTGATTAGACATCTCCCATCTCTCATATGAAAAGTTACAGTTATATATTAAGTTGCATCAGCTTTTAGAGAAATCTACAGTAGAGATTTGCTGAAGTCGGAGGTCTGATTATAGCCTGGTGTGGACACAGGCTTGCTGGCTGCGTTACTGCATGTAGCAATGTTCTTACTTCTTCGGTACCACTGACACACTGAAGGCCTTCAGGAGGGTGGGCAGAGAAAGGGAGTAAATGTTCCTATGTTATATATAATAATGTTAACAGTATTGTTAATGAAGTTTTCTGGTGTTAATCCGATATATGAGTATTAGTGTTGCTGTGATTAACACAATAATAACTCTTGTAGTTTGATTAAACTATAAAGATTTTACTTTATTTAGACTACTAACTCTTCGCTCCCATTCATCCATTAAATTTTGATCCTTTGAACAAAAATGTAAGCCTTGAAGACTGTACTGTTTGTAATTGTTTTTTAAAGTTGAGGGGTAGGGATCAGGGTCAGGCAGGATAATGTTTCATTAAGCAGATAGTGAAATAATTTTTGAGAAATTTCTTATAAGCAACATTTTTTCTTACATAGTTTTTTTATTTCCCAATGACTTAAAAGCTTTTAGACAAAATTAGGTGCTAAGTAGGCTGTTTTTAGTGACTTCTGTTTAAGCCAAAAATCGACATCCTGTCTCTTGTTTAAATACCTGCTAGGTGGGCAGACTGGACAAAACGTTATCTAACTTTTGTGATCTGTGATTAATGACAGATATGGAATTGCAAGTACATAACCACTAGGGAAGAAAAAAACCTCTTTGGGAAAGAGTATGGTTTCCCTTATAGAACCTCAGAAAGTGCATACTACCCCCACTAAAGTATTGTCACTTAGTGATAAGATAAAGGAGCTGCATTCAGAAAGGTCTTACCTTGTTCAGCTCATTGCCTTCCATGAAGTCTTGTGAAGTCTGTTTTCTTTCAGCTCAGCTTCCTGCAATTCAGATAGGTGACACAGAGGGTGAAACACACGCTGGGCCACTGTTTCATAGTGCAAAACTTTAACTTCCAGGAATAACTTTAAAAGAATCATCAGAGCTGTTATGGTCACAGAAATTTCAATAGGCAGTATTTTTTCTTTCAATATCTGTCCTTTACATGCTAAACTCATTCTTGTCATTTGTGACATGTTAACAAAAATAAAAGCAAATTCTCTCTCCTCATGACAACACGAAAATATATTGCCATTTTTAGAAATGTTACATTTTTTTTTAGATATTTAACCTTTTAGCACTTCTATTTGTTGTGAGTATTTATTTTCAGCTCATCTTTTTCTCATTATTCTTTGTCCATAGTTCCATCTTCATCAGTTTATCAGATTTTGATGCTTGCTCTATTTAATTTCTTATTTCATTTTCCATATGGTTTTTAGTTTTTTTCACTGCACAAGCATCTTTCTTTCTCCACTTAATGGCTATTAATCTTTGTAGAGCTTGTATCTTTGTTGGAGTTGAGCTTGTATCCATTCAAAGGAGCTGATGTTCTGTAAATATTGTCTTTGCTAGCTGTTGTTGCCAGGAGAGCCCATAAAACTGACTAGTGCACAGAGCTCAGCCTCTTTGAGCTACTGCTTGTTAAAGATTTTGCATTCTGTGTTTTTGCCCTGGGCTTACTCTGACTGTTTGTAGATATCCTACAAAAATTGTTTGTAGTTGTTCTACTCTCTCCTGAATTGAAATGCTACTGTGCCTTGAATTAGCATATATGTCGTTTTTTTTTTTAATAGGACTTGTATAATATTTGATGTTAAGCGTTGAATGTGTTTTGTATTTCTTTCCTGTTGATTATGCCTCATGATTAAAGGTGAAAAAGCCATCTTGAAAACAGTATTATGTATAAAAACAAAAATTATTTTATATGACTCAGAATATTAACTTTTTCTTCTGTATCACTCATTGCCTTATTATTGCCTATAGTAAATTCACAAGTCCATTTCTTTGTACTTAACTGAATTTTCCTCTCTAAGAAAACACTGAAATTCCATTGTCACCATGGAAATTCAGTGCTAAGACCATCAGCACCAACTTAATTCTTTAGGAATTTTCTATAGTATAGGGGGGATTGTGAAAGTTACCTTTACAAGATGAGCCATTGAGGGTATCTGTTGCTCACTGCACCATAGAAAGCACATAGAAAAAAAAAAAAAAAAAGCGCTCTCATTGTTGAGAGCTTGAAGTCATTTTCTATATCTTCTGGTGCTCAGTAGTGCAGTTGATTATACTTCTGGGAAAAGTATTCACTGTGACAAATTTTCTGAATTTTTAATACCACACTAAATCCTATTTTTCCTTAATAAGAATTGCGTATATAAATGAAATGAACAAACAAGGAAGTGTTTTAACAATCACTTCCAGAAGGTTCTCCTACATCACTGTTCTTTAATTTAACCACTAAGATAATCACTTAGCCTAGTATCAATTTATTTTCATCATTGTTTAATATAACTGTTTTATTCTGTTTTCTCTTTTACCTAATCAGAGAAAACTGACTAAGTAGCACAAGTTATTAGAAAACAAAATTGAATTATTCTTCCAGTGTATGTCTTTCGTCTTGTAACCAGAAGGCAAGATATATAAAGTTTATTCTCCCAGAGAGACATTTCTGTGCTATTTCTAGATGCACTTTTACATATTGTAGTTTCAGATAAACTTTCCTATACAATGTTGCATGCGTAATTTATGTCAGATGCTCATAATTATTGTTGACTGAAGTTTAAGGAAGTTCATAAATAATGGTTAATGATTTTTAAAATTAGTATTTTTATTTGATTGTGTATCAGTCTTCTTTTATGTTTATTTATTTCAGGCAGTACTAAAAATTGTTTGTATAAAATAAGACCATCTCACAAACATTTGATGCAGCAAAGACATTATTAATTCCTACTGTAGTTTTTTTTTAATTACCTCTATTATCTCTGATTTGGTAATTTTCTACTTTGAACAATTCTTTTAAAGGTGAATTACTCTTGAGTTGCAGGACTAACAAAATAACGGCATTTGATGACCTATTTAACTTTCTCAGTTCTGCAGAGTCCAAAACCAGCAATACTATCTGTAGTTGGGAAACATTCACTATACAGAAGTGGTTAATATATTGTAACACATTTTCATTTTTTTTATATCAAATTTATGGATTCAAAAATGTTTCAAATGCCAAAGTATATGTAGTGTTCTGCATATCCAGATTATAAAAGTATACTTGTTCAAAATATTTTACAGTTTTACAGATAAAGCAGTCATTACAGAAAAAAAGAATAATAATATATCCAGATTGAGACAATTATGCATCCATCTGCTAGATGTGCACAAAATGATAACCAGTGACTTACTTCAATTTACTTATAACTCCTCTGAAATTCATGTTTTGTGTACGCTGATGGACCACAGTAGTGAAAATTTAACCTGAATCTCTAGTTATTATCAAACACTCCACTTCTTTGGAAAGACTTGTATTAACTCTTGATTTCTTGAACATCTTGTTTGCCAAATCTGGAGATGCTTCATCCTATGTTATATAATTTAAATAATTCCTCACCACAACAGCTCATTCTCCAGTGTTCCCTTTTCTCTCCATGGGTGTGTGATGTTTACACATCTACCAGGGAATAGTAAATACTGACCAAAAGGGGAGATCTTTCCTGCTGCCCTTGTTGTTGTTTTTTTTTTTTTAATTGCTGTCTCAGTTATGGTTTTTTGTTACCCAGTAGATTAGTTAGTTGATTTGATCTGAAGGAGTTTTCAGGGGCCTTCATCCCACTTCAGCTTAACACGTGGTCACAAAAACTGCTTCTGTCACCATTAGCAGGGTGGGGGTCATCCTCTTCTCTAGTGTAACTAGTGATAAAACTAGAGGGAATGCTCTCAAGTTGTGCTGGAGGGAGAGATTCAGGTTGGATGTTAGGAAATACTACGTCTCTGAAAGAGTGGTCAGGCACTGGAATGGGCTGCTTAGGGAGGTGGTGGAGTCGCCGACTCTGAAGGTGCTCAAGGAATGTTTAGACATTGTGTTGAGGGACATGGTTTAATGAGAGTTATTGGTGATAGGCGGACAATTAGACTGGATAATCTTGTAGGTCTTTTCCAAGCTTGGTGATTCTATGATTTTGTGATTCTATGGAAGATTAAGAAGCAGGGCGGAAAGTCCGTGTTTCCAAGGGTGTCTCCATGATAGTCAGATTGTTCCAATGATAGCAGTGCCCCTTTAGTATATCAGACTGAGTGGATAAAAATGAACATTGTGAATGAAAATGGCTCCTTATATTTTCTTGATGGTTTTATTTAAACAGTCCAAATACTTTTAATGTACTGCAGATATCAGAATATATATCTTTGAGCACTCAGTATCTAAAGCTAACCTGATGACAACTTACCTATACAATATGTTCAGGACAGTTTGCTTTTGTAGAATAAACTTGTAGATGTGTTCCATTCCAGTACTTCAGTGTATAGCTTGAAAGATGCCAACTCACAATTTAGCATGCAGTGGAGGTGGTATTTTTCATTAGTATATCACACAACAGTTTGGGGCTCTCATCTCTTATCCTTTCTGTGATGTTTCTTTTAAGAAAATAATAAATGACAGCAAATACATCAAGGTCTCTCCTATCAAAGCATAGTTCTGTAGACAAAGTTCAAACAAGAATGATGAAAAGGTGAACTCTTTCCCATTGAGGCTGAAAATTATGCTTACAGAAAAAGTCGACAAATAGGTGAAAAAGCATATGCGGAGTTATTAGCCAGCTGTGGAAACAAGGGTGTGTCACCTGGGGAGAGTACAAGGATGCTGTCTGGACTTACAGAGAGGGGTTAGGAAAGCCAAGGCTCAGATGGAACTGAACTTGGTGGAGGATGTTAAAAACAAGAAATAATTCTATAGGTACACTGGCCAGAAGAAGCAGGCCAAAGAAAACATACCTCCTTCAGTAAATGAGAAAGGAGAACTCGCTACAGCGGATATGGAGATGGCTGAGGTACTAAATGAGTTTTTTGCATTGGTCTTCATTGGCATCTGGGTTTATTACTGAATTACTTAGGTATATTTTATATAATTATTCTTGTCAGCCCCCCCTGCACACCACCAGTCTTTGGCTGTCCTGACTGTCCTCTAGCTGCCTTTCTGTGTGGTATTCTACAATTCCTCTCTCCATTATTTTATGATTTTTTTATTTATTATCAGTGAGGTGTATAAGGGTGCTGTGAAGGCAGTGGAGAGTAAATGAGCCCAGGTGCTTTCTGTGATGATCTGTAAGGGCTGGTGATTTTAAGTACTACAAGACACTGATACACTCAAAGGGTACCTCCTTTTCTTAAAGTCACTTGATAGGATGGTCCTGTGAGTGAAGGTGCTTCCCGGGCCACTCCCAGCACACAGCTGGGAGTTTTGCTGAGAGGACTGTGTGTCTAGGGGAGAAACATATTTTGGAACTGTAGGGAACTTAACAGAGAAGTAATTAGGAGGTAGAAGAGGGTCCAAGACTTGGCAAGGTCAGAGTTGGTATGACTGTATTATAATTATTGATCTCAGTCACAGGCCTTGGGATGTGGGTGGTTGCTGCAGGGCTCTGAGCAGCAATAAACATTACAGTGAACTTGCAACTAGACAACAGATCCCTTTTATTTTTTCAGCTGGCAGTGCATGAAAGGCAGCTGGGTGATGGTGGCAGTGTGCCCCTGATAAAACCCAGAGAAATTTCTTGCTCTCACGGAAGACATAGAGACAGTGGTCAAGCTGTGCTCCTGTGACCAGGACACCCCAGTGATGAAAAGGTGGGGAGAGGCCTCAAGGGAGGATCACGGGAGGAGATGTTTTCATGCCACTTAGAGCAATCAGAGCCTGCTCTTGCATCCTTGGCAGTGCCAGTACTTAACTGTATGTGTTTTGAATTACTCAAAGTTGGTTTGTGGAGAACAAGAAATCTTTAGCTGTCTTAATTAAAAACTTAAAAGAAACTAAGTTATCCACCTTCTGTAAAGTGGTTCTTATGTATCACTCAGACTTTCTGAAGAAAGAGATGACTGTGCACATTAGTGAGTGATAACAGGGATAGTTTACGAATAAAGATGCTTAATTTCCAAAGGAATGATTATAGGATATAGTCAGCCAGATCCATGACGCTCTAGATAAATCATCTACTAACTGTTTGATTTCTAGAGAACAAAGATGAACAACAGATGTGGAGTAGGTCTATAAGATTTGAATTTTTTAGGTGACGATTACATTCTCAGTATCTGGAAATAGTGATACCTTCTTCCTCCTTTCAGATCTCATACTGGAGAAGAGAGTGTAATTTTGTACTGCTATTAATGTCTTTTCTTCCAATTTTTAACATCTCCCTGTGATTTTGTTTAAGTCTCTCATTTTATCTTCTCTGTCCTCTCCCCTCCTAATATTCTTCAAGAAGCTTGCTTTGGTAATCTAATCAATCATTTGCCATTTTTATGGCAATGCTCTGCTTTGTGATAAAAGCATTGTAGGTCACCTAGAAAATATTTGCCATGGAAAAATATTTTCCAGCAGATAGAATTCACCCTTTGACAATTGCTTTTCTCAGTTGCTGTGATACATGCAACATTTGCTTTGTTTCACAAAAAATGGCTTTGTTTTGTAAATGAGAAAAAAAAATGCTCTGCCCTACATTATTTTTCTTGGTTTTCTAGATGACTATTAGAAGGCTAAAATAATCACTTAATATGTATCAATCTTTTCACAGCTCCATTCATACTATGATACAGTCTGGAAGAGATGTTTGCTTAGAGGCATGAAAGGTGCATTCTTGTAACCAGTGCTGGTTAAGCTGTAGCACCTTGATGAAAACAATGACAGTTCTTGACTGGTAAAAAAAAATTGATGTATGTATGTTAACTTCTGTTGAATATTTACAGCTGGGGGGGGTTGTATATTTTCGTCCTCTGCACGTTTTTAAATTGACAAGGTTCATCACATTAGTTCTATGACTATTTAGATTAGATTAGATCATAACTACCAACAGAAGATGCATATTTTGAAAACTATCTTGTAAAGAAAAACAGCATTTTAATGATGACAGTGATGCTAGTATCACTAACTAGAACTATAAAATTAAAGATGTGTAAGACAGTGTGCCATCTATTCTTATCTCTTGTGAGCACCTAGTCATGTTCTTGTACTACCAGTAGGATGGGATACAGGCATCTGTTTTTCAGAAGTATCACTCACTTATATCTTCATCACTGGAGATTGGTCTGCTATAGGAAACAAGTGACATACAGTCAGTCTCTCATGCTGTATGTATCAATGTCTCTCATGCTCATGTGTATCAGTGTCAAATTAAAAGATGGTCAAGATAGGATACATAACACAGAATAGATTAACAGTCAAAACTGAGGAAGTATTAGACTATATATTATTGATTTCATATTGAATGTTATTTACATAAGTCTGAAAGTATTTATTTTCACACAGCAAGCTTATCTCTTTTGTTCATTTCAGTTCTATAAACTAAAAGGATTTAGTGAATATTTCTTTGAATGTAACTCCTGTTTAATAGTAAAAGAAAAAAAAATGAAATTTATGCTATTGGTAAAATAATTGGAATTTTAAAAAGTTGCAATTATTACTCTTCTAAAAAGTTGAACAATGTCCAGAATTTTAGTAATGTCATTTAGGATAAAATGGCAAAATGTTTATTCCAGTGTGGAAATCTTGCCAATACATATACAATCCATTTTCTCACAGGTTTGTGATGAACAATATAATATGGATGTTGTTGAAAGTTCATTTATGTATGAAGAGTTGACACCAGTGTCATAATTTTGGTGCTGTTAAATAGATGTTTAATGTAATTAAGTTACTCTTCTTAATACAGCAGGCAGCAAAATTGGAATGGGTTTGTGTCTTCTAAATTTTCCACTAGAGATGGAGCCTTTTAATACAACACTGTGGGCAGCAAATCATAAGAGGAGCAATGTACCATAAAGCTGGAAAGCAGCTTGTATTGCAACATTTAGCCCTCTATAAATACTGCTCCACATGTATAAAGAATAAGACAGGAAAAGTACTCTTAAAAACATAGTGATTTATTGACAGGTTTTAAAAGTCTTCTTTATGGACTGTTTTCACAAATTCAGATTCCAGACACCTCCTAAGAAATAATTCCTTGCTTAGAAAATGGCTGTAAAATTGGGGTATCTGGACTCTCATTCATCATACAGATGCTAATTAACATACATTTAAGAATATGTTTATTAACATGTACTTCAGTCTAAACATGTTACACGGAGGAGCTATAGTTATGTGTTGGTGGGTTTTGTTTGTTTGTTTGTTTGTTTGTTTGTTTCTTCTGAGGTAGGAATACAGATGCAGTTATGCAGTTTTAAAATAATAAATACAAAAATAATACACATTTTAATAAAAATGAACACTTATAAGCAGTTACAGTTGTTCTTTCTCCCCCCGTTCATTTGAAAGTACAGTATGTGATTGTTATTTCTCAGAAGTGCCACTGAAATTGATATTTTTTTTCACCCTTATCTGCAGAAGAGCAAAATAACTTATATTTTTTTTAATGTAATTTAGCCTCAAATTTTATTTAATTTTGATATAGTCTCCCAGGTCATGCCGTGCCGTGGTGCTCTTTTTCTGTTTAGAGTTCGAAGTGATGAAAACAATTGTGATTTATGATGCAAGTTTTGTGGTTCTTACAGTCATTATTGTCTGTTCCTTTGTCTCTTTCATAATAAGACCATTTCATTTTTTTCCTGATGTGCATTGTCTTTTTTTTTTTTTTTTTTTTTTCACATTAATTGATCTTCAGGTGTACTGTGAAGGCATTAAGTTGAAGTGGGGCTCATCTAACATTCACAGTAGTCTCAAAGAACAAATGACAAAGAAAAATAGTGTCTTAATTCTATTTTATCCTACAAGAGGTTGGCAATCGTGCTGTACTGTTTGATCACAGCAAAAAGCATGAGAATAATTGAACAAATGCATATTTTTTTGGCCAATGACTTATGAAAGAAATTAATTCCCATCATTTTGTAGCAGCATGTGTCCTTTGTCACTGATGGTTCTACACTCAAAAGTGATTTCTGGATATTATAGCAGTGTAATAGTGATCATGTTTGTTCCAGATTATCATAGTTATGCTATCTGATTGTCTTGAACAGTAAAGCTAGTAAGCAGAGAGTGTTAGCCACCCCATATTTTGAAATACCTGGAGAAACAGGCAGGAGGCTTTGTTGGCATCCTTGATCTTTTGGGATTTCTGAGATGAACTTAAACACTGCACATCCTTTCTTTTCAAAAGCATCAAGTGTAACTTCTTCCGTCAAGAACATCTAGCAATGTTTTTTAACCCAACTTCTTGAAACAGGCCTGAATAGAGTCTTACCTATTATTTTGTTTAAAGAATGATGGAAAGAAGGCTTTTGAGTTAATATAAATTAATATTAAATATATATATATATATATTTTAGTCTGCTTTCATGATATTTTAATTGAAAAAAAAAAAAAAAAAAGATATTACCACATCTATTTCATCATTCCTTGTTAAACTGTGAGAAGTGTTCAAAGAAAGCAAAATTAAATACTCACTATACTTGTTGCAGATTATTAAGCTCCTACTGGGTGTATTTTGATTTTGGTTTCTTCCTTATCTTCATGAAAACATACTGATATTTCAGAGAGGTTTTGGCCATTGCAGAAGTCCTTTCGAATCTATAGAACACTGTTTACATGAAAGTTAATGAAGAATCCATATTGTTAGTAGTGAGCAACCTGACAGAAGTCAGATGTGTGTTGTTATAATAAATATCTGTGTCAATATTTACTATGAAGTACAAACTTTTTCATGTCAAAACAAAGGTTTTGTGAAACTAAGAGGTTCACCCCAAACATTTCCCCAGTAACTAAGTCTATAAACATCAAGTTTTAAGGTCACTAATATTTTATGTTCACAGCAGACTTTTGATACGCAAGTCACATTTTTCTTACACTTTCTATCTTTTCAGCTCTGTATTTCTCTCTTGCAAAGTTATTGTTTTCTTTCAGTTCACACAAAATTTTTTGTGGAATTTTGAGGAACTCTGTATCAAACGTTCTGCTCTTATAGTGACTGTGGTACATAGTGTGGATGAAGAATTTGCACTTTAATGTATGTTGGAATGACTGGAGATAAATTTTCAAAAATGTTGTGAGGGGAAGTGGGAAAAATAATTGGAAGACTTAGCTTCTAAAAAAATTACAGAGAGACTTAGCTTCTAACAAATTTGCAATGTTTTTAGAACAAGTAGGTGTTCATACCAAGGGGGAAAAAAAAAAAAAAAAGATTGGTCAGAAAGGCTGGAGGTTCAGATGGTTTGTTTTCTCTTCATTTTAATAGAGTCTGCTACAGAGATGTCAGGTAAACAAGCATGAGAGTGATAGAAAACACACACCAGTATTGCAGAATAGAGCAATAGAATTCTCCATCCTAGAGTGAAGGTGTCCCTGCACTTGAACTTTACTGACTGAGATTCCTAGAGATCTCGTTCATGTTATACTATGCACTATGTTGCCAGAAGGGATGAGTGACAGATGGCTCTCCCAGAAATGAAGAAAGTATTCATTATCCTAACTAATGAATTTCTGAATCAGTATTCAAGTGTTTTTTACTGTGTGCTGCTGGGATGTACTTTTTCTGATTTAATCTTTGGGACAATGACCCTGATGTCAGGTTCTTATCCCAGGGATAAGGTTCTCACTATTGCTATTGTTGAATTTAACTAGGTACTCAAAGGCAGTTAAAAGATATCAAGAAATGAATTATATCTTACTCATAGCTTTGAAGAGTGAGACATTTGTATCATTGAGTGCAAGATTTCCCTAGTCTTACACTTAATTTTTGTCTCAAGTGGTTGCTCTGGACACTTTGAGATATGCATGTAATTGTTGCCAAAAACTCATGAAGCCACAAGGTCATGCTGATCTTAAAGTTTCTCCATAGCTTTGTTCTTTCTGGAGAACTCTCATTAAGTTTCTTATTTAGTGAACAAATAAGATTAACATTTAACGGTGGGATATTTACCTCTGGAAGAAGTCAGGAGTCAAAGGAGTAGTCATAAAAGAAGTGTGTTTAGGAACGTTATCATCTAAATCTGAGAAATACCTTATTTTGCTGCCCCTACTTATGTGACCAATTGTTTTCTATTCCACATATTAGACAATAATCAACTCCCCTTGAAAAGGAGAACTGTGGTAGTAACGATAGATATTTGAAGAGCTGTGGAGGAAGGAAGGAGTTCTTACGGGCCTGGCATAGGAGCACCTTACAAACTTCAGGCTATTCAGCTGCCCAGATCAAGATAAAGAAGAAACATCATTCAGGATGAGTGCCTACTATCCAAAATACTGTATATGAGACATAAAGAAGAAAGAGTTTATCTGGCCTAAGGTTGTTTATTTGCAAATGAAAGGCAGCTGGCTAATTTTGGGAACCATCTAAATGCCTTTTGTCTGGACTAATCCAGGGGAGATATGTCTGGACTAAAATCACTGAAAAATGTCCTTCCATATTGAAAGCCTGGAGATAACCTCATAGCTAAATAGCCATCTCTGATCATATTTTTGATCTGAAAGCAGTTCTACAAACAAAGTGTAGGGTGATGTGTTTGTTGTTGTTGTTGTTGTTGTTTGTTTGCTTGTTTGTTTTTCAAATAAAAAAGGTTAATAAAAAAGACAATGAAAAATGAAATGGATGTCTTTGGATTGCAGTTTTTAAGAATGTTTTTACCCACAAGACCAACAACAGTATTTGAGGAAGGGGAGTTTAATTATCTTGAACATCATTACCAATTTTCCACCTGTGCAGAGTTAAACTAAAAGAAATTGCCCTGGCGATGCCTCACTTAGAAGAATGTTTGCTCTCTAGTACTTGTATCACATAAGAACTAAATGTTCATCTATAAATGAGGAAGACAACAGGATTTTTTCCTTTTGTAGGTAAGTTTACTGAGGTAAAGAGGTCTTGGCTGAGGTATCCGCGATAACAAATAATTAGGTGCATAATCCCAGACTCCTGATGTGCACTTCCTAGATAAAATTTCCTCTATTTGTGAGTCTGTTTTATCATTCTGAGAATGATGCAAGAATCATGCTGTCTGGAATCCAGAAGAAGAAGAGCCTGTGGGAGAATTTGAAAGCCTTCAAATCCCCAGGAATGCTCTACTAACCATGGAACAAAAACAAGATATGAATTAACCCTAGATATTATTTTCTTCTTCTTCCCTTCCATTTTCCTGCATTTCACAGAAAAGGAAAAAAGATATTTGGAGCAGGATAGTGATGCCACTGATACTTTATGGGACAAATAAAGTATTCATATATTTTCTCTTTTCATCTGCATATTAAAACTATATATTGTCTAGTAGCATATTTTCCCAGTTTACTTGTAGCAAAATGGATTGGACTCAGTATTTCCCTTCATTGACTTACCTCCTCAGTCACTGTAGGCCAGAGACATTTACCGTTTGCATTCTATGAGACTGTAAAATTCAAGTCTCTGAATAGAAAAGTAAAATATCAACAATGGCAGCTTTATCCTTCTGCTCTAACAAGTAGCCAGCCTTTACTGCCCTTTGCTGATATACATTGCATACTTCTCCCCGATATCAACTTTCTGAAGTAAAAGATGGAGTCACTTTTTTTTTTTCTGAAAATTAAAATGTAAGCATTGTTGCCTTTTAGCTTTAGCTTTAGGCTTCAGAGTGTAACAACAGTCACAGCAGAAGCACAGTCCTACTCTTGTTGTGTTTCTGAAGTCAAAATAATATGAAGAAAACCTAGACTGTGCATTAAGAACATATATCAGTGAACTCAAAAACAGTATAATCAGAAGAGCTTATTAACTTCAAAGAAAAGAAAGTTTACTGTAAGTTTCAGGTGTATTCTTCACTTTATTTTTATTGTGCACTTCAGTAAGTTGGAATGTTTTTAATTTAATTACTCAGTTACTTGCAGAAATGATGATATACAAGCTTTAACAAAAAAAACTTTCAAATGTATGTAATTCTGATGGATTTCACTAAAAAAAGCAGTACACAAAGATAGTTCAATGCCACTTTTTTTCCTTTAATATATGTGCATTTACAGTGCATTGTATTAATAAATTATCACTCAACAAATGTATTTTGTTCTCCATAACAGAAGAAAGAGCAACTCTAAACAAATCCAATTAAAAGAATATGTGAATTAATTTGAATAATTACAAAAGAAATGGCAGAAGTAGAAATTGTTTATTCCACTGTCAGGTTGTTCTTCTATATTAAAGTCTTAATTTTCACTTCCTGAGATGCAATGACTAACACTGCAATTTAAAATTCTGTTTGTCATTTCTCTTCATTAAATGAACAAAAAGATAAACCATCTAATGTCTAGTAAGTAGACAAAGAAGTTAAGTCAAGCAGATGAAGGAAGGTAAGTCTTTATGCAAAAAAACTTATTTGACTACTCTGTTGTTCAAAGAAACATATTAAGAAGACAAAGCATCAAATATAGAACATAAAACATGAATATGATAAATATGAATATGATATGAATATGACAAGTGATACAAAGTCTCCATGTATGTTGCAGACTTAAAGGAAATTCTGAAAAAGAAAAGGAGAAATTTTTATAGAGGTCACTAGTTTCCATACATGCCCTCAATCTGTGCTTACACATCCCGCTATGTCAGAAGTGTTGCTTTTTAATGATACCTACATGGCCTCTTCTTTCTGAGACAGAATTCCACAATAGCTAAATTACTGATATTTTATAACGGTATTTTTTAGATTCCCTCAGGACTCTGGATATTCATTGTGTAACTGTAACAGAACTTCATATATAATGCATGCTGTGGAGTTACAGAAGCTAATGAAAGCAAAAGACTTGAAGAACTGTTTCTTCCTGGTCCTGGAACAGGAAAAGACTGATACCCTGATCAGCTTTCTTTGTGTAGATAAAGAGGAAGGTCTTGGAGCTGAAGACACATGGAGAACTAAAAGAATTTGAAGCTGAAATGGGAATAGGGAATTCTGTTGGAATCTGTTAAAAAGGAGTGAGAAACATGGTGTTTTTACTTCAAAGAGCCTGTGATTAATGCTTGAATAAGTGAGTGAAGTTCCTCAGGATGGAGATGAGTTTGGATCTTTAAAGCTCACAAGCATACACACCTCCTATACAACTGCAAAGTCAACAGACTCTCATCTTCTGAGATTCAACAAATACTAGCCCTGCAGCAAGGAATTACATAAAAAAAACCTTCCTGGAAAATTATTGGCTATGTTTTTATAGTGCCCAAAAAAGAACCTAAACATGTAATTCTTTGCTCTTCACAGGTCTTTCAGGTAAAAACCTCTATTTTAAATTAAAATGAGAGTTTTGTCATTGATTTCAGTGGGGTAGGATTTCAACCTTTGTTTTTGTGCTATGAAAAGTATGGATCAAACATTCCTTTCATGCTTTAGGCATCCAGTCCATTTCTATCACAAGCATTTTTTATTCATAGCACTTTCTATTCACTTCAGGAAAGATCTATGGTCTTGAATGAGTTTTTTAACTGCTTTTCTCAAAGAGACAGCATGAGCAATGGAGATACAGAATGATTTCAGTATCTCTGCGCTTCCCTAAATCTGGGATATGGCAGAAATAGTTCTGTGCCTAATGTGAACTGGATCACTCAGAAGTATCTTCATTTTTTTTTCCTACCTTTCCATAAAATCCTTCTTGAATTCCCTTTCTTGAATGTAAATTCTGGGATTCAGAGTATAAAACTGATTTATTCAGAGGTAACTGAAATAAGATATTACCTGCTAGCTTTAGAGGAAGATACTCAATAAGACCTACTTAGTTCTGGATAAAATATTAAAAAGATTTTCATAGCCTGACATCAGAAATGACACTTATGTAAGTTCCTAACAAGAGAAAGAGGTAGATGTGTATTTGGAAAATAATTAGAAATAATAGACTAAAAGAGTAAATGCAGGTATGTGTAGAAACAGTGTAAGAAAAACATCATCTTAAACTAGTGAGTAGAGGCTGTTAAAACAGTTTAAGCAACAGCAGATCAGCACTTTTAGGTCTTTTGGAATAAAAATCTGAATAGTGAATCCATTTAAGCAAGGCACATTTAACACAACATGTTTTCAAAAGAGTTCAATTGCAGACACTTGATCAAAATCTGCAGAGTATCTGTACAGCTCTTTGTTGCTGGAACTGCAGAATATGTATCATTCGTGTTTTTCGAATGCTTTTGATAGTGCACATGATGTCAGCAAACTAATGCTATCCACAGTAATAGACCCATTCAAATAACAAGATATAAGACCTGTTGAATAACCTGATGCACCCACTGTGTGCGTTAAACTACATTGTGTTTAGTTTAATTGCAATGCACAGGCATTTAGAAGTGTGACTTCTAAATATGAGGAATCTCATATTTTTTCAATTAATTTAGCATTAGAATTACCAAAAAAAAAAAAAAAAGAAAGAAAGAAAGAAAGAAAGAAAAAAAAAAGAAAAAAAGAAAGCTATGAGGAGCATTGTGTTTATGTATTTTTTATTTCAATATATTTATTGCAAATAGACAGTACATCTTTTTTTTTAATAAGGACTTCAGAAAGGCTAATCTGTGTACTAAACTACATTTGATTGGAAAGCAAATAATTTTATACTTGCTTATTATTACGTGCAACTTGTTAAATGTTAACATAAGGTGGCATCAGTATGTCACTAGGTGATTGCACTGACAAGGGACCATGATGGCACGGGGACTGACATCCCTGAGGTCACAGGCAGGAGCTGGGAATGATCTCAGCATGCCTGAGTGTGGTGGGCAGAGCTGGAAGTGGCAGTTGGGTTCTTTGGCAGCCCTGAGTACTGTGAGAGGATGGGCAGGGCTGGGTCTGAAGATGAGGCACCAGCGCAGTCCTACTGGAGCCATGGGCCTGGAGCTGCTAGGCCCTGGGAAGAGGGAGCAGAGGAGAAATGAAGGCAAGGAAGCGATGCCCACTGCTCCTGGCACCTGTCATATGCAGACCCAGAAGTTATTCTTTTAATTTACATCTAAAATCTTTTCATGATGTAAACATCAAGTATTTCATCACTTGTCAGCATGTTTACATGCTATCAGAGAGGCCACAAAGGCTAACTGCAGTGACTTCAAGCTTCATTTTGATATACTTCTCAATGATCTATGAACAACTGAAAGCATGGTTGAATAAAAAGCTGCATATTTAACCCCACTGAATTAAAATGAACTGTGAACTCTTTAAAAGTGAAGAGAATGGCTGAACATCATTGCTTTTCAATTGGCCTTAGCAGTACTGGGAAACTGAGTTATAAATATTACTAAGACTGTTTCAGTAACAACATTTTCTAAACTTTGTTGATTTAATGAGCTTTGAAAACATATCAGCACAGATTATTCTTCTGACTGATTTCCCATTGAAAATTTTGCTCTACTTTCTATAAAAGTTTTGTTAGATATTTGAAAATATTGGGAAAAATACTGGGTAACAATGCAGAATATTGAAACTGTGATGATTTTATAGGCACTGAATAAACATCTCTCTTTTTAAAACATGAAGTACATCATACAAGTTGTAAGATATTTTCTTTTACACAAGTAGGAGAGCTTCTGAATTTTTAATAGAAACACTTAACATACTGAAAAAAATACATAGTAATTTTCCTGTGGTTTAGATGGTGATGTATAGTTCCAAAGATTCAAATTAGTTCACAGTTTGATATTACTATTTCCATTCTCTCAAAAGGAGATATTATTTTGCATCTTTCAATCGATTATGAGATTCTAGAAATGCCTATGTTACTGAAAATACTCTTAATTTTACAAAACTCAGTGTGCAAAATGCTAGTTACTATTCCAGGACAGTTTTGCTGAATTTTCATGCTGAGTCATTTGTAATTGCATCAAAAACTGGAACAATAGGAAGACATATTTTCCTTAAGTAGGGCAGTTCTAGAAGCATGTCAGACAACAAGTTAACAAAAAAGTAGAATGCAGAATGTTGAACTCACAGACAAGAAACAATGATAAGCTTTTTTCAAAATCATATTAATGAATACAAACACTGAAATACAGAATTATGTATTTTTAATCTTGATTTGTAAAGGATTGAAGCAAGAAGAAACAAAAGTGCTGAAGAAACATTGGGAAAACAAGTAAATTATTAATTTCACTTTTAGAAACTTGAAAACTTTCCTAGAAGATGGCTTATGAAAGTAGGACCTGATTTCAAAGTCAGGAGCCTCAAATACTTTGAAATGATGAGCTCAAAAGGACTACTAAAGCAGAGTTGACCAAGTGATTATTATTTTTCTCCCATTGTAGAAATCAGTTATGAAGGAGTATATTTGGCAAGTTGGAAACTAGGTTTTGTCAGAAATTTCATTTCTTGATTGATGAGTTTTCCTCAGCTGATATATAAACAAAAGAACATAGGTAAAGCCCACGTTAATTGAATCAAGTATTAATAACTGACAGATCTTATGAAGCAATTTTCAGTGGGCAAACATTGTCAGATACAACAGATTTTTATATAGGATTTTAGTCAGATAAAGTAAAAATATGCACACTCACAAACAAGTCATGAGTACTATACTTAACAAGACTTGAAAGTATCAACAATCAACAATCTGAATAGAGAGAGCAAGTCACTGAGTATAAGTTCGTAGTGTGATTACATTATAAAAACTCATCTCTGACACTTGCTTATACAATGGAACAGAGAAGTGAACTACACAAGATCAATCTACTTACTTCAGAACAATGTTTGTCTGAGACAGGTATGAAATGTATGAGTCAGGTGACTGTATGCTAACTAGCAGGAAATCATGGTGGGTGAGAGAAGAACTACAGAAGTTATTTGAAAGCTGGAAAAAAATATTCTGAGAATTTTCAAATAGCTTAGAATAATCAAAAGAGATTGAGAAGTGATATGGTCTCAGTGCAATATCTAATAGATAAAAACAGTGAATACGCTGAAGTTAAGGTATATTAAAATAGTAGAAAATATAGCTATTTTAAAATCAAGGAGAATGAAAATATTAACCACTAGGAAAGTCTTTATCTTTGATATCCACAGATCAAGACATAAACAGTTCCTACAGGATTTCTTCAGCCTATCACGATCTTTTTAGACTAATATAATGGGCTAAATGCAGAAATAACTAGATGAAAAAGAGTATTCTGTAGAGCACAGAAAATATGGCTAGACACTCATCACTGTCTTTTCCATCTACAATTTTGTTTCAGAGCAATTATTTCCCAATTAACTCTCTAATAATTGAAGTGTTTTAGCTATGCAGTGAAGATCTTCAATTTTCAGCCCCTAATAACATTCTGAAAGCTCTCTTAAGTACATCACAAGTCAGGATTATCAAAACAGCTGCCAGTTTTTTATGCCTCAAAAGATGAACAAATGAGTATGATTTCCAAATGAAAAGATGGAGATGTAAAAATACGTTGTTATATGAAAGTCACATATCTGTGCATGCATAAAGTGTTTGTTTTACATATTTATGAAACCATTTGGCTATGCTTGTGAAGTTTGCCAGAAATCATAAAAAGAAAACACAGGTAGAAAAGTTAAAAACATGTAATAGCAATACAGAGAAGAAATTCTACTAGTTCAAAGTAGTTGTTGAAAGGCAATTTGTAGGATAAAATCAGTTTTTGAAAGATAAATCGGAAATCAGTCTTCTAGTAAGAAGACTCCCCCCTACACAGTTTGTTTCTGGTAACTAGGCAGTCCAAGTAACACTAACCATACACTTTCAGTACAAAGAACAAAATGATTTTTTTTTCTTTTCTTTTGTGTTTATGTTTTACTGTCTCTGCTGTCACCAGTTGTCAATATGTTGTGCTTGGAGCACAGGTTTATAGAACAACAGAATGGTTTAGGTTGGATGGGACTTTAAAGATGATCAAGATCCAATCCCTCTACCATAGACAGGGTTGCCAGCTTCTAGATCATGCTGCCCAGGGTCCCATCTAACTAACCCCAAATGCCTCCTAAGATGGGGCATCAACAGCTCTGGGCAACCTGTTCCAGTGCCTCAACATCCTCCGAGGAAAAAATGTCTTCCTAATATCTAACCTAAATCTCCCCTTTTAGTTTAAAGCCATTCTGCCTTCTCTTATCACTATCAGATCATGTAAAATTTTGATCCCTCTCCTGCTTGTAAGCTCCCTTCAAGTACTGGAAGGCTGCAATGAGGTCTCCCTAGAGCCTCCAGGCACACCATCCTCCAGGTTAAAAAAGAACAACTCCCTCAACCTTTCTTCATAGGAGAGTTTCACCAGCCATTTGATCACCTAGACCTGCTCCAACTGCTCCACATACTTCCTGTTCTGAGGGCCCTGGGCTTGGGCACAGTGCTCCAGATGGGGCCTCCCAAGGACAGAGGGGGACAATCCCCTTCCCTGTGCTGACTTCCTCCTCTTTTGATGCAGCCAGGATACTGATGGCCTTTCAGGATGCAAGAGCATAGTGCTGGTTCATGTACAGCTCTTTGTCCATCAGGACTCCAAGTCCTTCTCTGCAGGGCTTCTCTCACTGAGTCCTTCTTGCAGTCTGTACATATATCTGGGACTGCCTTGAACAAAGGCCTTATTAAACCTCATCAGGTTCTAGTGGGCCCAGTTTTCAAGTCTGTCCAGACTCCTCTGGATGGCTTCCATTCCTTTTAATGTGTCAGCTACTACACTCAGTAGCAAACTTGTTAAGGGTGCATTTGAACCCACTGTCTATGTCACTGATAAAGATGTTAAAGAACAAAGGTCCTGAGATGGACCCCTTGGAGGACACCACTTGTGACCGGCCTCTACCTGGACATAATGCTATTGGCAACAACCTTCTGGCTACAATCATCCAACCAATTCTTTATTCACCTAATGGTCAGTCCACCCTTCAAGTCCATATCTCTCCCGTATGGAGATAAGGATGTCTCACTCCAATTTATAGGAGGGAGAGGAGGTTCTTTGAAATATGTATACCCAGCGTGAGATTAAGAAACTACGGTTCAAATGTTGGTCTGACCTGTTTATTACAAATGTTAATAAGGGAGATGAAGAAAGGGGAGGACGGACGCTATTATAAGTTAGGGTAAAGGGGAAGGGAAGGAAGGCGATTGCAAAGAATAGGAAAGAAGCAAGAATCGTTTAAAGTGGGGATAAATCACCACCAAGATCCAGCAGCGGTCCGTTGCACGCCATTCCGATGGTCTGAGGCCAAAGGGCAGGAGCAGCGAGGCTGGTCTTGGGCAAGGAGAGGGTGCAGGTACTGGGTAGGTCCAAGAAGAAGCCGCAGAATATGTCTGGGAGGAAGCAGCAGGTCTCAGGTAGCAGGCCAAGGGAAGTCCGTCAGCATGCAGTCCATAGGGAGGGATCTGATGGCAGACGCCTATCCTCATGGTTGTTGGACCCTCTTTTATCCTCCTTTTTTCCTGCCTACCTGACATCCCTGGGTGCTTGAGCAAGAGTCATGTGCGTACCTCCTGAGATGGCCATCTTCCTCGAGATAAGTCCACACAAAAGACCATTTCCCGGCCATTATCAGCAGCTTATCCCTCTCTCATTGCCCCTGGCCTTGTCCATCTGTGCTCCTTAAAGGATTTCACAACACTTAGCCAGGACCTGTCCATCAGTGTCTTCCAGGCAGAGATTTCTCTACCTTTGCCCAGGACTTGCCTGGACTTGTCCCTCAGCAATCTTTGAGTCAATGATATAAAAGAATAATCTCTTATAAAGGATGTGGTACAAGACCACGTCAACGGCTTTGTACAAATACAGGTAGACAACATCAGTTACTCTTCCTTTGTCTAACAAGAGCTGTCACTCAATTACTAAAGGTGACCAGAGTGGTCAGGCATGACCTGCCCAATTGATGTCATGCTGATTTTCTCTGATAACCTCCGCATCTCATATGTGCCTTAACATCTCTTCCAGGAGGATCTGCTCCACGATCTTCCCAGACACAGATGTGAGGCTCACCAGCCTGTAGTCCTCTGGGCCTTCCTTTTTCTCTTTCATGAAAAGGGGAGTCATGTTTCCCTTTTTCCAGTCACCTGGGACTTTGACTGACAGCCATGATTTTTCAAATGTGATGGAGATCACCTTAGCAACCACATCAACCAGTTTCTTCAGAACCTAAGATGGATATCATCTGGTACCATAGACTTGTACACATTTAGCCTCATGAGGTGGTCTTGGACTTGCTTAGCTCTTATACTGGGAGAGAACTAGGACACAGGACATTAGGTTGTCCCCCTAAACCTTGCACGAACTAAGAGTTTTCTTCACTGCAGAGACTACTGAATGTTAAGGTCTCAGAAAATGATTAAAACTTTTGAAAGATTAGATTTTCCTGATAAGCCTGTAATCACTGCAGAGTTAAAAACTGCTCACACAATTAATGTGAGTCAAAGATAAACACAAGTAGATACGGAGTTCAGCTTTGTAGTGGAATGGAGGACACAATTTCCTTGTGAGAACTGTTACATTGATTTTAGATGACTGGATTTGAAAAAGAAACCTGGCATGGCAAGTGGCAGATAATGCAGGAGATTCCTGGAGTCTGTTGAGGGCAACTTCCTGGTCCAGGTAGTAGATGGACCAACCTAAGGTGAAGCCTTACTGGACCTGGTGCTCACCAATGTGGAGGAGAGTATTAGAGAGGTTAAGATTGGAGGCAGTCTGGGCTGTAGTGACCATGCCTTGGTAAAGTTTGTGATCTTGAAGAATGCACGCCTGGCAAAAAGCAGAGCTAGAACCCTGTGCTTCAGGAGAGAAAACTTATGGCTGCTCTAAGAACTGCTCAGTGGGATCCCCTGAGAATAAGGGCATGGGTACAGAACAGAGCCTGCAGCCCTTTAAGGGCACCCTTCTGAGAGCACAGCGGCTCTCCATTCCCCGGCAGAAGAATTCAAGCAGGGGAGGCAGGCGACCATTGTGGCTGTGCAAGAACCTGCAGCTTAAACTGAGGGAAAAGAGGGAAATGTACAGCAAGTGGAAGCAGGATTGTGTAGCATGGGAGGAATACAGGGTTGCTGTCCATGTGTGTAGAGATAGGATTAGGAAAGCCAAGGTGCAGATGGAACTGAACTTGGCAAGGGATGTGGAAGATAACAAGAAGGGGTTCTACAGGTACATAGGCAGGAGGAGACAGGCCAAGGAGAGTGTTCCTTCTCTGATTAAAAGCAATGGGGAGCTGGCTTCCTCAGACATAGAAAAAGCTGAGGTACTCAGTGAGTGCTTTGCTCCAGTCTTCACAGGTGGTCAGGCTTCCGATGTCTGCCAGGACCCTGAAGCTCTAGGTGTGGGTGAGAGATTCCGTCCCACTGTAACAGTGGAACAATTCCAAGACCTCTTCATGAAACTGAATGTATATAAGTCCACGAGGACAGATGGTATCCATCCTAGTGTTCTGAGAGAGATGGCTGATGTGGTTACTGAGCCGCTCTCCATCATATCTGAAAAATCATGGCTGTCTGGTGAAGTGCCCAGTGACTGGAAAAATTGAAACATTACTCCCATTTTTAAGAAAGGGAGAAAGGATGACAGAGGGAACTACAGGCCAGTGAGCCTCACCTCTGTGCCTGGGAAGATGATGGAGCAGATCCTCCTAGGAGCTATGTTAAGGCTCATACGAGACAAAGATGTGATTCGAGACAGCCAGCATGGCTTCACCAAGAGCAGATCTTGCCTGACCAATCTGGTTGCCTTCTATGATGGAGTGACGGCTTCGTTGGATGGGGGAAGGACAAAAGATATCATCTACCTTCTGCAGAGCCTTTGATGTAGTCCCTCACCACATCCTTCTCTCTAAATGCATGGAGAGGTATGGATTTGAAGGATGGACTGTGCAGTGGATTAGGAATTGGCTGGCTGGTCACAGTCAAAGTGTTGTGATCAATGGTTCTGTGTCATGGTGGAGGCTGGTCACAAGCGGTGTCCCTCAGGGGTTGGTCTTGGGACTGGTGCTCTTCAACATCTTAATCAATGACATAGATGTTGGCATCAAGTGCACCCTCAGCAAGTTTGCGCATGACACCAAGCTGAGAGGCACAGTCGATACACTGGAGGGAAGGGAAGCCATCCAGAGGGACCTGGACAGGGTGGAGAAGTGGGCCCATGTGAACCTAACGAGCTACAGTAAGGCCAAGTGCAAGGTGTTGTAGTTGGGCTGGGATAATCCCAGGTATTTAAACAGACTGGGCAAAGAACCCCGTGGGAGCAGCCCTGTGCAGAAGGACTTGGGGGTCCTGGTGGATGAGAAGCTGGATATGAACCAGCAGTGTGCGCTTGCAGCCAAGAAGGCCAACTATATCCTGGGCTCCATTAAAAGAGGAGTGACCATCAGGGAGAAGGAGATTATTGTCCCCCTCGGCTCTTGTGAGGCCCCATCTGGAGTGCTGCATCCAGGCCTGGGGCCCCCAGTACAAGAAAGACTCAGAGACCTTGGAAAGGGTCAAGGGAAGGGTCACTAGGATGATCAGAGGTCTGGAGCACCTCTCCTATGAGGAAAGGTTGAGGGAACTTGGCTTGTTTACCTTGGAAAAGAGAAGGCTCTGGGGTGACCTCCTTGTGGTCTTCCAGTACTTGAAGGGAGCATATAAACAGGAAGGGGAATGGCTGTTTACAAGGGTGGATAGTGATAGAACAAGGGGGAATGGTTTTGAACAGAGACAGGGGAGGTTTAGGTTGGATATTAGGAGGAAGTTTTTCACACAGAGGGTGGTGATGCACTAGAACAGGTTGCCCAAGGAGGTTGTGGATGCCCCATCCCTGGAGGCATTCAAGGCCAGGCTGGATGTGGCTCTGGGCAGTCTGGTCTAGTGGTTGGCGACCCTGCACATAGCAGGGTGTTGAGACTAAATGATCATTGTGGTCTTTTTCAACCCAGGCGATTCTATGATTCTATGATTCAACTCTGCTTTCAGTCCATTAGTTTCTGGTTCCACCAGGAATCTGGAATTGCAAAGGGGCACAAAGTTGAAACATAATAATAGGCAAAACCAAAACTTCACAGGAAACTTTTTAACATAAGTAGAGTTCAGTTTTAGCTAGTATCTTGCTCCAATTTATAGGAGGGAGAGGAGGTTCTCTGATGTATGTATACCCAGTGTGAGATTAAGAAACAACGGTTCAAATGTTGGTCCGACCAGTTTATTACAAATGTTAATAAGGAAGATGAAGAAAGGGGAGGATGGAAACTATTACAGACTGGGGTAATGGGGAAGGGAAGAAAGGCAATAGAAAAGATAGAAAATAGAATCAAGGAGTCTTTATAGGTATAGATTAGTGTGATGGGGAAGGGAAGAAGGGCAGCAGAAAAGATAGGAAATAGGAGCAAGGAGTCTCTATAGGAAGCAAGAGGGAGATAGTCACCACCATGGGTCTACCGTGGTTCATGGTTCAGTCATTGCTCTTAAGTAGACGTGGGCCATTGGGTGTTGTTGCGTTGATGAGGACAGTGACCACCGCGACGACGACGGCGATGGCGATGATGACGATGATGACAGCACAAACTTATTTATAAGTCCACAGTGGTTGAGTCAGCCTTTTGGAATGACAGTTTCTGGCTTTTGGATCTCAGCAGGAATTCCTTTTGTTCCTATCTCCCTGGCCTTGCCAGCAGATAAGAGGGAGTATGGAGATGCCAACTAGTATCTTGCCTTCACAAGATATGATGGTATCATCCTCCAATCTCCCATAGCAGACTTTGGTCACAGGACAGATCTTCTGCCAGTAAACAGTCCAGTAAACAGTCCTGAGCATTCCTTTGACTCTTGGGCTGAAGGCAAACAGCTCCAAAGAAATGCTTTCAAATGTAAATTGTCCAAATAGTGATATTGATTGCCACACAGCAGCACCCATCTCTCATCTCCTAGAGTCTTATCATAAGAAATACCTCAGGAAGCAAGCTTTGAGCCAGAAAACAAAGAATGATTCATACAGCTAGTAGTACTGTTGACTGAGTAAATCTTCACTTAGAAAACTTAGACTTCTTTTCTTTTTTTTTTAATAATGAACAACTTTTGAAGAGCAGATAAATCAAACATTGCAAAATGACAGATCTATAAATCTTGAATTCCAGTAGCAATGAGAAACCTCTTATGAGCACCTCCTACAGCTATAGTATGTACTTACATTTTAAAATATTTTTGAGAAACTCATTTCAAGGTTTCTTTGCATCTATTATATATATATATATACGTACATTTGTGTGTATTGAGAATGGATGGTGAAAGAAAGAAATACAGAACCACCCAATCTTGTTCATTATCAACGAAATTTTTCTATGTGAGTGATACTGGATTTGACCCTCTGATCAATTAAAACAAGAAGTTGTTGTGGTTTAACCTGGCATGTGGTTGAGTACCACAGTAATTCACAGTCACAGTCATTCACTCAGTCCCCCTTTCCTACTGGGTTGGGGGAGGGAATTGAAAGAAAAAAGTAGAGCGCATGAGTTGAGATAAAAATATTTACTAAGATAGAGAAAAGGAGGACAATAATTATGACTATATATATACGTGTATATAACCAGCGATGCACAAGCAATTGCTCACCACTCCATGACTGATGTCCAGATAACCTCCCAAGTGAGTATGGACAACGGGGTGTTATCAATACTGTTCTTCTAGAACCAAAACATAGCATCATACCAGACGCTCTGAAGAAAGCAATTCTGTCCCAGCTGAAACTAGGACAGAATTTGAACCAAATTCTCTTACCTGAAAATGAGCACTATAAAGGCCATAACACTTAACTAATCTGAAGGAGGAATGACTTTAAGTAGATAAAAACAAACACAAAACCAGCATAAAATACAGCTGCACAATGTCACCTGTCTGTCACAGAAGCATTTCAGTGAGCGCAAAATAAGTGTTAGTTGGATCGATTTCCCATGTAGCTAATTCTTTTAAAAGCAAGAAAGCTGCCAAAATAAGGCTTTAAAAATAAGTGAGATTTCCAAATGAACAGCAACATGGAGGAGTCCAAAGACAAGTGGTATAACTCAAAAGATATGTCAAAGGTGAGCCACTGGTAAAAAAAGAAAGGAAGTAAACAGATCTATAACAGTTACCATTTAGATTCACAGGAGAAAAACAGGACTGAAGTAAATGTCTCATTAACTCAGTCTGCCTCAGATCTGGATGAGGAGGCAATAGAGATATTATGTTTCAGAAATAAGTGAATGTAACTTCTGTGATTATTTAGCTATTATTTATACAAATGAGGACAAAGGAAGGTAAACAAAAAGAAACAGGAGTGTACTCTAGAAGCATAGTGTTCCAGTCAAAATAACATGAAGATTAGCAATAATCAGAAACTAGTACTGTATTTATATTTACTACCAATTTAATAATCCAGCACAACCTGTTCAGTAGGCTGTACTGAGAGAAACAAAATAAAATTGAAAACTCGATATATCTCAAACTAATGTGATAACATTTTCGAATCTCTGTTGTGGACTGGAGACACAGACATGAGGAATCCAACAGTCTTTTTATAATGATGATAATTAATAATGATAATTTAAAATGAAACAATTTAACTCTACTGGTTCAGAATCTGTCACTTTCACTAGGATTGTTCCTCTTCACATTCATCTTCTGTAACCAAGTTCTTATAGTAAGATGGCTTTTCTTCACATATCACTGTTTCCTAACATATCCAACTTTTCTTAATTTTTAGTAGTTTTTTTTTTTTTAATTATTATTATTTGAGTGCTGTATTCATTTGCAGATGTAGATGAAATATACAGACACCAGTATCCACAAACAGTATCCACATTTTTTTCCTTTGGTTCCATAGTAGTTTATGTATATCCTGGAAAATCAACCTTTGAAATGCGTGTTGGTAATTCTTCCATATGTCAAACTTGCAGTACTTGTAAAGCTTCTACATAAACATCAAGCCGTAAAACAAAGCAAACAAAAACAAAAATCAAGACGTAAAACAAGTCAATTTAAATCTCCCTAAGTTTAAAATAATTACCTTGGAGCAAAGCATAATTAAATAATAGTAAAAAATGTCTCATATATTCAACCACTGGAAAATAATTCTAAAACAAAGTTAAATCCCATTAAAAACCAACCAAACAAACAAAAAAAAAAAACACAGCATCCTCTCCAGAGAAAAGCATACACATGTTTTTTTTGAGAATCAATTTTTGGTCTGCAAGGAAAGTGTAAGCCATTTTTTGTTATAAGCAGTTTTTTTTTTTTTTTCAAGTTCTGTCTTAATTCTCTTTAATATTTTTTTTCTTGCTAAAAATAACAGTCACGAGTTATATTTTCCAATCACTGCTGAGAATCAAGAATGTTTTCTGTAACTTTGAACATGGAATGGAATCCAGATTACCAGTTTTGTGTCTTGACTGTGGTTTCTTGTTTTTCAATATCTGTCTTCTTTGGAGACTTGAGGAAGGTCAGACTGAAACTGTATTATTCATACAAGATTATGATATTGAAGACAAGCTGATGAACAGCCTAAGGGAATGTTTCTTATTATTACTTAGACAGAAATTTCTCAGAGAAGCTATCAGGTATATAACTGCTGAACAAGACCAAAAGAGTTCTGATTCTCTCAAATTCTAAATCTTCTGATTTAGACGTGTATTATTGATATGTAGTGTTTTTATTACTGTTAATAGTATTACAGTGAAACTCATTGTTAATGGCTTCTTAATCATTAAAACTCATAATAAATTTTATGAATTTTACCCTAAACAATCACAATCGAAGGTTTTATCCACCAGCTGCTAACTCCATAGTATGTATTCTGTGCACTCAGAGAAAGTGGAGCTTATTTGACTAAAATTTAACATCCACATTTGAAGTTCTCAGTCTAAACTGTGTTTACAGTCCTTATAGGTTAGGATGCAATTCATCCTTTCTTAAAGTAAAAATAAGTCAGATGAAGTATGTAACCTGACTCACAAAAACATACAGCTATGAACAATGCAGCAGAAATCACCAGAATTTTAGTAATGACAGATTCATATAAATATTGATTAAATACTACTTATGGAGGTTACCTATAAGAACTTTCATGTCTCTTGCCAGCACTAGATAAAATCTTTTGTAACTTTTCTAGTGAGCCTTGAAGGTCTTCAGGGACTAAGGTTACTCACTCCTTCTGTATAACCTTTCACTACTGCACTAGTTTGCTGTTAAAAATGATTTTTTGATGCTGTGTAACAATCGCCTCTTGGTAAACCACGGTCATTTCATCATGAATGTTTTTTTAGCTTTCTTTTATTTATTATAGAATGAATTATGATTCTCATCTTTATGTATGCAAAGTTATTCTTCCAAAGATGTTCTCAAGTAATGCAGAGTTATCTCACTGAATATTACCAACAAAGAGCTCTTTTGCATATTATTTATTTTCCTCAGAAAAAGAAGTATTTTGAAGTGACAGGCAATTTCTAAACCTGTGTAATACAGTTATCAAATCTACACTAAGCATATATATATATATATATATTTAAGTTAATGGGCTAGATCCTTCAAAGGCTGCACTGAACAAGTATTGTACTCGATTGTACAGGATCTTCATACTGAAAATGTTGTTCACTTCTACTCACAAGCAGACTCACAGTCTACTTTTTCCTTTCTTGACACTTTTCCAGAGGAGTATACAAAAGGTAGAAATAATAAACAGTAAGTGTTTTAGTATGGAATTGTGTAGCATAGACATGTAACAAAGATATGCCATTTGACTGGTATGAGAAGAAAAATATTTTGAAAGACGTTATTCCATCTTAAAATTGTAAGTTTATCCACTCAGGTTCTGTTTGTGTGTGTGTGTGCATGCATCAGTAAGAAAGATGTCTACAGTTCTAGATACTTTCTGTCTACCAGATGTATCACTGTCTTTTCATCCAAATAGCATGTGTTCGTTATTAACATAGGAAAAAATACTTCATTATGATAGCAGTCAGTAGGTAGACCTGTGGGAAAATGTCATTGGCCTCCTTGAATTTCTGCTATTCATTGTATGTATTTCAACACTTTTTAAAACATAAGTATATGATATGAAGAGAAAAAGAAGAAATGAGTACATCTTACATATTGGAGAAGACAATTACAGATAATACAGATCTATCAGAATGTGAATCACATAAAAAATTAAAGTTGTGCAGGAAAATAATAGAAAACAGTGGAAAAGATACTCCAGAAAATCATTCACAGAAAATAACACTCATTTTGTTTTGTTGTTGTTGTTGTTGTTGTTTGTTTCTGCTTTTGTTTTTTGTCTGCCTTCTACAAGAATAATCTCTGAGGTTATAGATTCAATAGTCTACTGCTGTCTGTAGTTATACGTTGAAACATGTCTAACACATGTAGTTTTAAATTTCACTTGTTGTCAGGGATGAACTTAACATAAACCTTAAATAAATGTGCACTGAATTCTAAAACTGAGGTTAGAGAATGTTTAGTACAAAAAAAAAAAAAAAAAAAAACCCACAAAACAAAACAAAACAAAACAAAACAAAAAAAGCACATATAGTTAAATGTAAATATAGCAGAAGTTCAGTGCAACTCAGATTAACTAAGTATTCACTACATATATTGTGTCAAATATGTGACTAAGTTACTGACACATAGCTTCTACAACCTTGTTATTAGTACAGATAATGATGAAGTTGCCAGTAAGAATAATTTGAATTCTTACTTACTGATGAGATGAGATCCTCTACATCACAGATGAACAGAACTCATAGAACAACATGACACACTGTACAAATGGTGTTAGGAAGCATTCAAAACTGTAGTTCTTCATTTTTTACTGCTCCTGTCCCTGAGTACAGTCAGTTTCCAGAGTAAATAGGCTTTATTATTTCAAATTATCTGAGAGAGAAAAGGATCATATTCTGAATCCTTCTCTCAGGCTGTTGACACAACTACATTTGTCTTTTTCTTCGTTATCTTTATTGTATTCAAACTTCGAAGCTAAACCTCAAAGGACCAAACTTTTCTCATCCCATCTTGTAATGGATTCTTCTTTCAGTTTTACTCTCAATATTCCAGGAATTTATGCTGTAAGAAAAGGATGCCTTATTTATTTAATTATTTATCCATTTATTTATTTATTTTAACTAGATGCAGCTCTGAGGTCAGTGGTAAACTGTTTCAGTATGGAATGCAAATAAATTTTTAAAAAGCACTATGTAAATAGTCATTGGCACCCATTTAGTTGGCTTGTAAATCTAAATGAAAGCCTGTGTATCTCTGGGCATTTCTGTAATTGCCCATTTCAAATGCCATGGCTACAGCCATATACAGTTAGTTTTGATTAGAATTAACTGTAAAAGATATGTTACGATTTAGAGAGCTAGTATTTGAAACAAAGTTTTTTTTATGGAAGAGTGTTGTTAGACCATTAAAAATACATCCCATGGAGGTAAGAAAGAGAAGGTTTTCTCAAAGTAGGGATAGAAACCCCTGCCTGCCCAGGAGAGGCAAGAACATCAAGTCAGTTGACACTCTTACAATGCAAAGAGAGCAAAACAGCAGGAAAGCTGCTGCTGCCAGAAACATTTCTGTGGCATTCAGTTTTAAAGGGGTGAAGGAGTTCTGAATGAATGAATAAAATGGCAGAGTTCTTACAAAGATCTGTTCAGAAGCTTTTCTTCTCATAGCTTTTATGGCATTATAGGGAATTCTGAGATGTATTTCCAGTTCACGAATTCATAAATGCAGTATGCATGCATGTGTCGTGTAATTTGTAAAGCAAAGGTTGTCCTTAAAACAACATAAGCAGCAAAAAGTCTTAGTAACAAACTGTTGTCTAAATGATATTTTTCTTAATAGGGAGGAGGAGAGAGATGTAGGCCAAAGGAACTAAATTCAGTGTCCCATTACCTACCAGCCTTTAGCCTTTTGCTCACACTGAAAATGAGCAAATGTTCCATTGTCAAGCTTGCTTATCAGGAGAGCGCACCAATGAAAATGATCCAAAGTAGATACACTTGCATATGTAGGTATGTATAGTCTTCACTTTGAACAGAAAATGTAGAGAACAGGAATATTAACAAATACGTGTTTTAATATGAATTTTCTTGATGTTCCCTAAGTTAGTGGAAAACATATCTGTTTTAAACTTTACATTAGTGATTCTGATTTTATAAGTTATTAGCTGTACACATGTAGAAAAAAAATGTGAAATACAATTTTTTTGGCTAGCTACTAGATGAAAATAATAAGTGAAAAAAGTTTTTCTGCCATAAATCTTATTCCTACGAGTATATCTTTTGAATGTGAGAACTTCTATTCTCTGCTACAGTATTTTGCCAGCATAAGACAATGAAATGACAAAATAATGCATTTGCTGTAAAGTTGCTATGGATGTTTTATAAAGAATGTGAGATATGTCAGTGTACCTGTCACTGTTATATGCCCTCTTTCAAATTAGCTTTTCAAAATGACTTAATATAAAATTATTGAACCAAAGCAATCTAGAGTAAGCAATACTGAAATACTAGGTTATTGGTGAATCGTTTGGTACTGTCTAGAATATTGTATGTTAGATATACAATATTTGTGTGTACTGTATTGAAAGTAAACCATGCTTGCCTTATTGCCTCAGGAATCTGCCTAAGGAAATGAAATATGTAAATGATTTTTTTTGAAAGAAGGTAGTCTACTTAGTACACTTTGAAAATGGCTCATTTTTTGTGGCAAATCTATCTAAAGAATTGTAAACAAAAATAGCACAGATTCAGATATGCAAGTGGAATATGTATCCATAACAAATGTAACTGTAAAGCAAAGCCAATTCCATTGACTTTTCCCCATTAAGCAGTATTCAGAAGACTAGCAGAATGCCTGCACTTGCTTATTTCTCTCCTTGGATGTGATTTTTATGCTTAGGTTCAGATCAGCAGAAAAATACACATTCTTACTGTTCATAGTCAGTCAAGTACAGCTAGGGGGGTGCAGAAAGGTGAAGTGTATTAATAACCATCCCCTTAAATTACAGTAATGCAAGGCAGCAGCATTTAAACGACGGGGGAAAGGGAATAAAATAAATAGTAATTATTTTTGCTTTTATGACAGAGTTACTCACTGCTTCCTGAGGTATGTTTTATTATGAAATCTTTGTTTTAGCAAAATTTTATTTAAAGACCGTAATCTCATAAGCAAGTTTATCTTTTTTTTTTTTTTTCCAACATGAAAGTGTGTGTTGAAGGAATGGGCTGAAATCAGATGGTATGTGCAGATAGCTAATGATTTTCATTTATAGTACTGACAATTATTTTTGTTTCATTATTTTGCTCTATCTCCCTTTTACTTGTGGCTAAAAATAAATTCAAAGGCTGAGGTAATATCAGGATAAACTATATGATATGGTCTTTCTTTGCAAATTAAAATGGGACATTTTTAGAATATAATTACTGAGTCTAATACTAAGTGATATACAGAACATGGAAGAAGGGATGGGTGACCTGAAAAGAATAAAGGAATGCCAGACATGTAGAGATGGGATCAGGAAAGCCAAGGCACAGATGTATCTGAACTTGGCAAGGTGAAAAATAACAAGAATGAATTCTACATTGGTCAGAAGAAACTAACCAAGGAGAGTGTACCCCCACTGGTAAATGAATAGGGAACATTGTTTGCAACAGATACAGAGAAAGCTGAAGAACTCAGTAAGTTCTTTGCCTCCATCTTCACTAACAGTCAGGCTTCCCATGCCTCTCACATCCCTACATCTCTAAGTGGGAGTTGGTGGAGCAAAACCCCTTCCACTGTAAGAGCAAATCTGAGACTGCTACATGAAACTGCCTCATGAGACTGCTTCATTAATAAATCTATGGAGCCAGACAACATGAATCCCCCAGGAACTGGCTGCTGTGTTTGCCAAGCCACTCTCCATCATATTTGAAAAGTCATGGTTGCCAGGCAAAGTCTCTGCTTACTGGAAAATATGAAATATCACTCCCATTTTTAAGAAAAAGAGAAAAGAAGACCCAGAGTAATACACGCTCTTGAGCCTCATGTCTGTACCCAGGAAGATCATGGAACAGATCCTCCTGCTAGCTATATTAAGGTGCATACAGGCTGAGGAGGTGATCAGAGACAGCCAACATGGCTTCAATAGAGCATAAAAGAATGGCCTTTTATGATGGAGTGATGGCATTAGTGAACAAAAAATGTCCAAATCTTAATATAGTATAAATGTATTTGTGTGTATCAGGTGGCACACTGCTAATGTGTGAAATGAACTTAATCACTCTTGAATACTGCATTGTTTTATTCCTATCTCTTTGACTGTAGAAAGCTGGTTTATTCTAAAGTTTATTCTAAACCAATAACCAAGGCCTGACCAGGCTGTCCTCCTCATTTTCTGCTTTCAATGTCCTTTGGATATCCTAAACCTGTGTGGAAATGAGCATTTGATGAATATTTCTTTGATAAATTTACTCCAGTGCTTTTTTACTGCAGATAAACTTTGGCATTTTCAAAAGTCTGGAACAATGAATCTTTACTTGCACATTGCATGAAAAGCATTTTCCCATATTTGTTCCCTAACTCCAATTCATTAATTTCATTTCCTATCCTTATTCATATATTATAGGAAAGGGCATATCACTATTTTGTATTTCACTTTAAGTAATTTCCTCATGTGAACCATATCTGAAACAGTAATATAATATAGGAAGCTCTGTACACCATCCCTGATCATATGAATAATAAAAAACAATAGAATAGGTCTATGTAACATTGATAAGTGCTCTGTCAAAGAAAATTTTCAGTTATGTCAGGCAGCATCATATAATCATGAATATGAATTATGATCTGTAGAATGGTTTGGGTTGGAAGGGGCTTGGGTTGGGTTTAAGATCATGTAGTTACAACCCCCTGCTATAGGCAGGGACACCTCCCACTAGACCAGGTTGCTCAAAGCCCCATCCAGCCTGGCTTTGAATGCTTCCAGAAGGGGGCATTCACAACTACTCTGGGCAACCTGTTCCAATGTCTCACCACCCTCATAGTAAAGAGTTTTTTCCTAATATCTAGTCTAAATTTGCCCTCTTCAAGTTTAGAGCCATTTTCCCTCGTCCTGTGAAGGACTAGCTGAAGACCATTTTTATAACTAATCATTATGGAGAACGAGCTTAATTTGTTAAAACCTTCAGTAACTGTTTCCAGCCATTTATTCCCATCTTTTTTTTTCTCCATTCCACGGTGTTGTTATGAGGTTTTAGAATTTTTAATATTCCCTGTAATGTTTGACTCTTAAGAAAAAAAGTCTTCAGTAATGTGATATCAATTAACATGAGGTATTGAAATATATCTGTAATATATCTCCATTTCTTCATTAGCTGCTTTTATCACAAGGTGGGAAAAAAAAAAAAAAAAAAAAAAAAAAAAAGATGCATAAATCCAGGCATAATTTGCTAGTTTTCTTTGCAGAAGTATTGTTTCATTGCATACATTTCAAAGGAGAACAAAGCATTTCATGTTCATTTTCTGAAAGAACTGCCATAATTCCATCTTGAAGTAGCTTGTTTGATTAGAGCTAAAAAAAACAATTCCCATACCATCCAGTCTCTATGTAAACTCTTTCACCATTTAAACCTTTCCTGCTTGCCTACCTCTGCTTCTTGCTCTTTCAAGTACAGCCAGTAGTTAGGAAAAATGCTATGTAAGACAGTATTCTACAGTAGAACACTTTAGAATTCCCTCTAATAGATTTACATTTATTATGCAGATTTATTTTCTGTGGTTTGCAGAATGTCTGGTCACATATTAACAATTATCCAGAAACAGCACTGTATTCTTTGCTTCACAACTCTGCAAGCATAAAAAGGCAATTTTTTTCAGTAAGTGTATTCAACTAGTACTCCAAAGACATTTCTCACTAAATGTTGGCCAAAAGCAAAATATGATCTAATAGAAAAATGGATTTTTGGAACACTAGAAAGATAGAAATACCCAATTATGCTGTTAACCATCAACTGTTTCATGACAGACAGACTTTAAACTAATCAAGTGCTTTGACGTAGATACAAAGATGATGAAGTGTTATGCTGAGAAATAGAAGTGCTAGAGATGTTGTAGTTATTTCTTATGGAATCTTGCAACGGATGTTTTACGATACCTTTCTACACAAGGCAAACATGAATATCTAATCCATAATGTTCTTAGAAATGTTTTTTTCACTGTTATTGTTCTATGTACTCAGAGTTCACACTGATTACTTACCAGCTTGTTGAAAAAATGTTATTGAAATAAACATTTAGATTCAGATTCACATGAAAGATAATGAACTATTTATAAATCTATATCAAAGGAGAACTTAAATAAACTTAAAGATAATAACTGTCTGTGAAAATCAACTTGGCTGCCATCACTCCTGGTCTTGTTAATGCTGCCTATGCAAATAGAAGCAAGAATGGAGATGATGAAGAAAAATAAATCATATGATCTTTGAGGAAAATGAGATGGATCTGGAAAATTTGAACTTAATATATGTGAAGCAGATATGAGATTTACTGACATCCATTTCTTAAAGCCCGTATGGAAGAATATCTTTTCGGGATACTAAAACTCTTCAAAAGCAAGAAAATTCAGGAGAAAAATCAGAAAAGGCTACAGCAAAAGAGAGAAGAGTCAGATGATGATGAAACTTGTAAGAGCTAAAGAATCTCACAGTTAAAGGAATTATCTGAGATAACAGAAGTAGTCTCATCATCTGTGTACTGTTAATCCATAAAACATCAACAGAAATGGGTTGTGCAGAAAGTACAGTATGACTGCATGTATAGACTTAGTAGCACAGACTGAGAAATTTATTTCTCTGACAGATAATTCTGTTGCTTATTTTTGGTTTTGGTATGACGTATGTCTTGCAGAATCAATATTCTGTTCATGCTTATGGATGCAACAGAGCAGGAGCACCAATTCTGCAATTTAGAATAGTACTCAGGAGGTGATTAGTCTAGGTGTTTTCCTAAGTGTTTCCAGTTTTGCACATAATTAGACAATTGCTCAAGGATTTGTGAAAATGCCAGTTGAATTGGGAAGCAGTTAAATCACCTCGCCACAAGCCCAGATGCTCCATCTGTCTGTTCAGGAAAACATGTGGGTATGGTTGCAGTTGCCAATGTTGTCCAGTGCTCCATATGTCATCACAGTATTTATAGGACCATTTCACTATGCTGGTAAAAAACATACTTTGAAAAAATTTTGTAGCCATATCAACTGAAGACTTGCTTTGGATCTACTTCTGAAATGGGATATGGGACACAGTAAATTAGAGCCTTTTTATTTCCACTGTGTTTGGCTGAGTTACAGGCAAGATTAGTTGCAGGAATGTTTGTTTGCTCATGCTGTGTAAAAAAAAAGAAGAAGAAAAAGAAGCCCATCCCTGAGTGAAGGTTTACCCAAATTCAGCTCTGTGGTTTTATACGCTGAAAACTCATAGAAGCAGCAACCAAGATACTGATGCCTGATTTTTAGCAAATAACTATTGCATGAATAATAAGAGTAGAAGCCTCACAAGAGTCTCATAACTGGGGGGAAGACCAAAAATAGTCATTAAAACCTTTTTCAGTGACCACAGAACTTACAAAGAGTAGCAAGCTATTAAAGAAATATCTACTCCATTTACTTGTTATTTATTCTTGTGTTACCATTTTGTTTGCTTGCTTGTATTCTCAGAAGTATTACGGATTTATAGTGGTAATTCATAGTAGGTTTATAGATTTATATTCTGTGATAATTTTGGTTATAACTGCATACAACACACACCAATTCCTTTTTAAGAACAATAGTTATGGTTATGCCAGATGAGATAGGGATGCATCATATCACACACATTGTGGAAACACATTGTGCAGACACACTGTGTGAATATAATGCCTCTCTTAAAATAAGTCAGTGGTAGGGAGATCAGGTCTATATTAACAAAAAAACCTACAGAAGTAGAGAGAGCTAAAAATGCTATTAGGGATGTGTACCTTTTGTTTACTATTGCACAGTAAGGAAACAAAATGAGGGAAAAAGAGAAGGGAAAATCTGTTTACCTTGTTCAAAGAGTGGGCTAGAAGAAATCCGAGATATAATGACTTGTACAACATCATGAGAAGTGCTTACAGTTCTGGTCTTAGTGTTATGTGGAAGTTATTTCAGAATTAGCAAGAGGGTAAAGGAGGTATAAGAAAGAGCCGTTAGTGTGATTGAGGGCAAAGAGTAGCTATCTTACAAAACAAAACTAAAAGGTCTCAGCTTGGAAAGGAGGAAACTGAGAGGAAATATGTCTTAAGTTTATAGAGTCATGAAGGTCATAAGTAAGGTGAATGCAGAACAGTTATTCACCAAACCCCAAAACACTTTAGAGCTTTCAGGAAAAACGAGTAGGAGGTTAATTTAAAACTCACTTTCCTGACTTGTGCTGATGCTTCTCATTCAGTTCTGAAAATGTGGCTTCACTACCCTCAGCCTGAGTAAGAATGAGCTGGATTTTGCAGACAGCCAAGTACCCACTGCCTAGACTGTCTGAGCTTTGAGAATGACATGTTGGGAAGGGGCTGAAAGCCCAACGCAGTTCTTTCAGGGATCACAGCCTCGAAGGTATTGGACAGAGGCCTGTGGAGCAAATTTCACCTCTGCCCTGGGAGCAGGGGAGGACAGCAGACTGGGGTAAGAATGTACATAAAAAAAGCCCAAGACCAAGAAGGAAAGTCCAGCATAAATATCACAGTTCCTCCAAAAAACTAGGGATGACATCTTGCCACAACTTCCTTTTCCTATTCAGTTCTTGAGGAAGACTGATACTATCATACACAGGATAAAGAGGGACTTTGGAAGGAGAACTGTTGATGGTTAATAAATTCTTGGCTCTCTCTCTCTGTCTATAATTCCCTTATTGCCTATTTCAATGTTTTTTTTTGTTTGTTTGTTTGTTTGTTTTTGTTTTTTTCATTTGGTTGAATTTTTAACACTACCTCTCCTCCCAAAGTTTTTCTGTGCAAAGAATGTCAGAAAAGTCTGGTTGTGACAGGTTCTGTCTCTTAGTAAAATATGAGTCATGTGCACTGAAATGACGTAAGTTGCAACCCATGTCTTTGGACATTGTTCAAGATTGCTCAGTCCAGGTGCCCACAGCTTTGAAGGGGGCCATAAAAATGATGGCTGTTGTAGTCTTTATGCAGCAAGCTTCTAGCACAAATATTTGATGTTCTTTCTTGATGTAAGAAAGGTGGTGGAGGAGAATAACTATTGCACACATTGCAACTCCTGCAGCAACTGTGCTCACTCAGCCTTTTGCACAAACCCAGGAAAAGTGAAGGATGAGTTCTTTTCTTCCTGCACTTCTAAAAATTATGGGCTCTGAAAAGCACATGGGCATGGACCATCTGAAGTAGCCAGACTGACGTGCTCTGCCTCAGTAGCTGTCTCATACATGATGATAGTGTTGTGGCCGCTGGAGCCTCAGTACTGGGATAGAAAAAACAATGTTTAGGGTAATTGAGTACTTCTAATGAGTTTGCTCATGTTTATCATTCCTATAATTCTTGTCAGTGCAGTATATCAAGATATGTTAAGTTCTTAAGTGAAGCTGGAAGGACCACCCTGTACTGTCTGCTACCATCTCCCTAAAATACAGGCTGTTGTTAGCTGTTTTCCAAGTGACCTGAGAAAATATCTTGGCCAAAACAAGTATAAAAGCTCTAAAAAATCTTGAAAGTGTAAAGTTCGTGTTTCCTTCAGTATGATTGTCTTCAAAAATGTACATGAATATTTCTCAGAAAAGAAATTACTGAAAGCATTTAGTTGAAGCTTGGCAATTAAATGTACTTATTAGAAATTTAAATATTTGACATAGTAAAACTATACTTAAGCTGTCATGTTGATGCACTTTATGTACTAAAGTCAAACCTCTGGCTTGTCTGTGATTTCCATGAGAATTAATTCACAACAGGTGTCCTCCTTGATTATGCAAAGTAAAAGTTCTTAAGTTCATTAATGACATTCTTGGATATTCTTCATGTGGCTTACTGATGTTTTATTTAATTAATGACTATGCTCTTTGTTTCTCCTTAGGCAAATTACTGGCAAAATAGCGATTGGATGGAAACTGGGATTTTTAGCTCTGTTCTTTCTAAAATATTCGTCACATGCATTTGAGGAACAGCTCTGCAGTCCTAACCCCATGATCTCTCTGCATTCCTGACTGATCACCTGTGCTGTTGGATGATTTCTCAGGAGAATGAAACTGAATGAAATTCCCAGAGGGCCCTGTGGGTGATAAGCATCTGAAAACCATTTCTACATTGAAACTGAACTACTACAAATTCATTCCCTTGCCAATCCCTACCCAAAAGTACTGCATAGGTCTGCCTGCTGATAGGGAAGGTGAAGCTCTATTTGCTCAGCTCCTGGCAGAACTGTCTGGGGGGTACCACTCTCTTCCTCGTATAATGAATGACTTCCCGCTTTCTCTTTCTGCAACATACTGTCAGAATACTATGAAACAAGAATTTATGCAAAGGTGAGTGAAATCCTGAACCCAGAAAAGAAATGAAAATGTCTGTATCAACACTTCAGGGCTATCTGATCTCTTCCAATAATGTGTGTGTATCTAACATAATGTTACTTTTCTTATCTCCTTGCAGTCTGTGGTAGTCATTACAAACTGTTCGCTTTGTTGCTGCTGCCACAGATCACTTGTACTTTGTATGCTTTTTTTGTGCAATTCTTAGTTACAGAAGGAGATATTTTGACATATTCAAAGTTTAAAAATAAATCACATTTTCTGTTTTGAAGATGATCGCTGCAAATTTTGGAAAGATGTAAATTAATGGTCTGGAATTTTTTAACACATCAAATCCTTACTTAAGAGTTGAAGCAGTTAAACCATAAAACTCCTTTCCCCCTCACCCATTTCTATTTTTTTGATCATAACATTTGCGAGAATGATGATATCAAAGAATAGTGTAACATGTGAAGGAGAAAAAATCTTTAGAGTTTGAAGACAGTGCTGTTACCTTTTATACTGAACTTTATAACCAATATGCAATTCACCAAAATAGATCTATAAAAGTTCATTCTATACTGACCTCCATTTTCACTGTCCATAACAAACAGCAACTTTGACAGTGAACCAAGGAATTTCTTTAAAGGGGAGAATAGACAAAGCCCTTCACCCTAGGCCTACTTATTCCATTTTTCTAACAGCACTTCTGATAGGTAGTCATATTTTTATGCTCGAGAAAAAGCAGTTTTATAAAACTATATTAAAGCCTTATCAAAATTATGTATTAAAGAAAACTGTCTCCTTAAGATCCTAAATGTGTAAACTCAGGCAGCCTGTTTGAAATTACATTACATAATTTGAGACACCTGAAGATGTGTGGGCATTATATTGACAACTTCAATTTGTCTGTACTAGATGTATAACCGGCTGTCTCAGAAGTCTCATTTTTTTGCAAAAGGAAATGGAGATTACTCATCCCTTCAAAGGAACTCCAACTCTGATGCTTTGAGGATAAAAAATTCTGTGGCCCAGTTCTGTTATCATTGAACTCAATGAAAAGAATTAGGGATTTCATTTTTAAAGAACATTTGTTTTCAAATTCACTGCTTTTCTTTCATAACCTAATTGTGTTGACGTAGGATAGAGACAGTAAACTTATATAAATAGGACATTTCTGTATACATTAATTCTGAATTACTGAATAGGTTTCTTTGTGTGTTTGTGTTTATTTTTAATGTTTTAGATGCACTTCAGCAATCCTTTTGGTTTTAGTTTCATGCAGGGTTTTATTACATTTTTAATGTTATATTACATTTTTATTGTTGTTTTTTTTTTCTTTTGGCAATAAGTAAGCTTCTGTTTTTAAAAGAATGCATTATTAATTGCTGCAAATCCCAAAGATCTACCATACTATCACATAATTCATTTCAAATATTAGAATGTCACGTGCTGTTTTTATTCTAACCTCTTCTCTCAACTCACCTCTGTCACAGATGCTGACTCTGTCCATTGCACTGCCAGTTGTGTCTTCTCTGTGAGAGTTCCATGCTATGTTCTGTAACCGCTTAGTATTCAAAATAAAATATAAATTCAGATATTAAAATTTAAAATATATATAAAGATTTTTTTATATATAAGAATTGTTAAGCATTTATCCCTCAAACATTTGCAGTTTAAAAAGCATACTCCAGAAATTTGAAAAAGTAAAAGTACATAATGACAAGATAGTCAGTCCAGTAATGTCTGATATGTGCAAAGGGAAAACATAACTATATGTGAGCATAGAGAAGCAGACTGCATAAACTGACATATCAGGTATTGTAGTTTATATTTTGAAATATAAGAGATAAATAATCTGCTTTTAATCTTCTTCCACCAAGAGTAAAACGGGTGACAACTACTGTATGAATCTTAATGGAAACCTGTAATAATACACAAAAACGGGGGAAAAAATACTGGTTTACATATCTTTAAAAAGATTTTATTATTTATTCCTAGCTGTTGGATAATTAGGGGATTATATATGATCTATGAAACATGCAGTAAGTGTACATAATAACAATTGTGATTGAGAGTAAATATAATCAAAATGGTTCTCTGACAACAGGAATCATAACTTAAAAGAGAGCCTCCTTTAATTTTTTCATTTTCCTCTGCTGCTTTTACTTCATGTAAACAAGAGTAGGTGGAGAATGAACAGTCAAATTGAAAAATAATTCCTTTTTTTCTGTTGTTCTGAATAAAACTTTTATTTGAAATGACTTATATTTCTTTTACATCATTATTTGTTTAATTGTTTGTTTGTTCATTGAACTGTGCTTGATTTCTTTCTGCACTGTGGTCCAAATATATATATATATATATATATATATATATAACTATAGAAATATATATATATATTTCTTCTTGCAAAGGATGCTATTTAATTTTTTTCCCCACTGGAATTTATTAACGCTCCTTATAAAATAGTCTTTACATAACGTGTTTTTTCCTTATTTTTGTCTCCTTTGGTGGAGATCAGAGTGAATTTCAAATTTAGGAGCATGATATTTCATCAGAGTTTTTAATTTTATTTTTTTCAGATGAAACATTGGAGGTTACAAAAACATCACTAGAATCAAAGAGTGACATCTGTAGCCTTATATTTAATTTTTTTTCTCCAAATTTTACTGTACTCCATTGAATATTATTTCTATTATTTTACGAGAGTGTAATTTTGCATGACTTCTTACTCAGAAAAGTCAGGAGAATCGTATGATATTTTTGTTCAGACAAAATGTTGAAATTTTGTGATAAAAGTGATTTTTGTTAATATCACAGTACAAGTTTGAGTTGCAATAATAACAGTGTAATTTCAGAAACAATTAAAATGTAATGCCAGTTTGGAAGTGACATGTGTAAATAAAGACTATCATAATGTGTTGTTGTGATTGAGAATTGCTTAAAAATGGCATTACAATGAAGATAACATGAGAGCTAAAAATATCTAATATGTTTTTTCCCCACTGTTATGTTTCTGGATACTCGGCCACACTGATGTTAAATAGTACTTCCCTTTTATCAAGATCATTGCCTTCATGTACTTTGTATCTTCTCCCGTGCAGAACTGAATGTCTGTTTTTATTATTCTAACTACTGTTTCATCTTATTCAGATTGTATTTCTTATTTTTACTAAATTTGATTTACTTTACTATTTGTGTGAATGTTTTCTAGTTATACTATCATGCTTTTTCTTAAACCTAGAGAATTATGTTAGCCAGTAATGGTGTTTGGTTAAGTTCGCGCTCAGTTCTGGAGCAAACAATTTTAGCTTTGAGTAGACTTAGTTGGAACTGCTTAAAATTTGAATGGCAGTTACGTTAAAATGGTTACTGGCAAATGTGCATGCAGTCTGAATGCTGTTTTCAGTTTGTAACCAGATTAAAACTAATAGTAAGTGGTACTGATCTGACCTGTTGCAAATTGGTGTTCAACTTGTCATTTAGAGATAAAAACTAGAAGCTAGAGCTGGATTATATGCTGATGATTTATCTTGTATTTTAGAGAGCTGCTTTGCAGATGTTTATAACTTGTTTTGTAAGTTAGTTTGAAAAAGTATACATGGAGTATTTGCTGCTTATGTGATTACTGAAGGTACATCACTCATGGCATATTAACAGTAGAAATTTAGGAAGGTTTTGGACCAAATACTACAAAAATCAGGGACAAGAGTTCCAGTCCAGGTAAGAAGCAACCCATGGAGTCTGAATGGAAGCACACTATTTGTAAAGCTGTGGAAAATATAGGAAGCTGTGAAGACACAAACTGATTAAATAAACATAGAAAATAAGATTTGAATATTTGAATATTTCACATTGAAGTTAGAGGGATGTTTTTGTGTTGTTCTTATTGTGTTATTCATTTTATTGCTGCTGTTCTTTGATTTGGCTTGTTTTTACAAAATGAGAAAAATATTTTTTCTGTCATATATCAGAGGAAGGGAAATAAAAATGAAGGCATTGAAACTTTATGAAAGGAAATTTTTAACACAAGAAAAAGTAGAGCTTTAGTTTTAGAATAAAACGGTGGAGATGAGTACAACTTTGTAGCCACCAAAGTAGTGTATCTTTAAGAGAATTACCCAGTAAGAACACCTTTAAGATAAGGCTTCATCACTTTGTGTAAGGGATTACACTGAATACTTATTTGTGATACCTGGTGGAGGGGAAGGAAGTCTTTGTGTTCCATTTTAAACAGCTTATGAAATAACTTTTAGGATAGGAAAGGGATAATCCTTCTAGATTTCCTGGAACCATGAACAACCATCAACCTGACCATGACGTTGCAATACTGATTTAGCAGAAGGCTCATACTTGTAGCGTTAGGCCAGAGAAGACATTTTGCAACACAATAATGCCAGGTCACATACTAGCTTGAAGAGCGTGGAGCACATAGCCAATCTTGGCTGCACTTACAGCACCCACAATATAGTCTGGATTTGGCACCTTGTTACTTCCATTTGTCTGGGCCTATGAAAGATGGACTGTGAACAACATTTTCCTAGCAATTGTGCCATTATAAAAGCTGTGAAACAGTGGGTAATCTCTGCTGGTGCACATTTTTAAGAGCACCATTTATGTTTAGTTCCAGAATGTGTCTATTTTTGTGTCAGATTTCTGGCTTTGTTTCTATGGAGGTTTGTTGCTTCACAGAAGGAGCTGTTAATTTTCTATGACCTATAGAATAGAATCAGAGAATATTCTGAGTTGGAAGGAACATAACAAGGATCATCCAACTTCTGCCTCTATGCAGGACCACCCAAAATCAAGCCATATTTCTGAATGTTGTCCAAATTATCCTTGAACTCAGGCAGGCTTGGTGCTACGGTCACTTCCCTGGATAGTCTGTACCAGTGCCCAACCATCCTCTCAGTGAAGAACTTTTTCCCCAGTACCTGACCTAAACCTGCCCCAATGCAGCTTCATACCTTTCCCTTGGGTAGTATCACCATAACAGATTGCCAGGAAAAAAATTCACTCACAGTTTACTTTTGACCAGATCTCTCAGATCCCTTTCTATGGGCTGATCTCCAATTTCTTTTTCATGTATCTAGGGTTGCTCCATCCTAGATGCAGAATCTGGCACTTACTTTTGGTAAACTTCATGCAATTGGTGATTGTCAAGCCTGCAATTTGTCGTGGTCTCTTTGCTAGGCTGCTCTACCCTCAAGGGAGTCAACAGCTCCTAACTTAGTGTCATCTGCAGTCTTACATAGTATGCATACTAGCTGCTTGGTCAAGTCCCAGGACTTCCCTTTGTCAAATAAGCGTCTAATCTTGCCATAAAAGGAAATATAGTTCATTAAACAGAACTTTCCCTTGGTGAATCTTTGTTGTTTTAGCAAGTAAGTAGAAGTTGAAAGCTATAATGCCAGAATTGCTTTTGAAAGCATGTCTACTAGAAAGTGGTTTGAAGAATTGTTTTTTACTGGAAGACCAGTTGTTTTTGATGGTCATCTTCCAAATCCCTAATAACAGTGGTCTTTGGTTTCTGTCAGATAAAAATAGGTTTTTGGTTTTGCAGATAGGTGCAAAATGCATAAATATGTAATTGCTGGAGCTGCAGCTATACTTCCACAGTATTTAGAGATATAATTTTTTACAGCAAATGTAAATGTCTTTATAGAATTGAGCTTTCAGTATTCAGTGTCTTTTCTTCCTTAAAGGTGAATGGAAAGGGAAAAACTTTTTTTTTTTTTTTTCTCTCAGAAAAAAAAGCATATAATAAATGAATTTATAAGAGAATGTGAATATTCATTTATATTTAAAAAAAAAAATCATCCTAACCTGCAGATGTAGTTTTCATTCTTATTCTGAACTGGAAAAGGTATAATAACCTATATGAAAAGTAAACCACACGCTTTATTGACAACAGCCCCTAGAAAGATCCAGCGATGACCAGTCTGCTTGGTTATATGCTGGATGCTTCCTTTATGACCATACTGAGGCACCAGAACAGGTTACCCAGAAAAGCTGTGGATGTCCCATCCCTGGAGAGATAAAGGCCAAGTTGTATAGAGGTTTTAGGTAACCTGTTCTAGTGGGAAGAGTCCCTGTCCATGGCAGTAGCGCTGGAACTAGACCCTTGGGTCCATTCCAATGCAAACCATTCTATGATTTTATGATTCTAAGTGCTCCTGTATTTATTTGACCTTTGGAAGAGCGGACACATAAAAACCTGAGCTTGTTACCAACCTTGTATACTCTCTGAAGTTTTCAGCTTGCTCATTGACTCAAATGTCCTTCAATTCTATAAGACCAGAAAATGAGTGCTGTTCACTGATCTCTTTGCTACTTTTTGTACCCATTCTTGTTTACATTTTAAGGAAATTTACATTTTGCAGGCTTTTACTAAAAGGTTAATTAATATACATTTGATATTACAGTTGAATCCTCTATCCTTCAATTCATTCATGTGAACTGTATGCTTTCCTATTTGGGAATTCTATCTTGAGAGTCCCAGAAGAAATTTTAACAGTTGATCCCTCAGACATTTGTGTGACTGCAGAAGAATATTATTATTTTTTTCTGTAGGAGGTCTGTAGCTTTTAGCCTCATGTGACAAGGTTAGTAGACTATAATTAATGTTTCTTTAACTAGGTCATCAGACTATAATATCTAACTTCCATGATAATTAATTGGTACTTTAGCAAATATTCAACAACTCCTTTGTCAGTCTAATAAGGACATCAGCTTTTTCTGTAATTATCAAAGCCAGGCTTAGTCCATTCTAACAAATTTGGAGAATGTAGGATATGGTGAGTAGTTCACTATACTTTCAATTCAAATAATAATATAACATGGAGAAGAATTTCAAAGAGGTGCATAGCTGGACTGATTTTGATTCTTAGTTATCATGGATAGCTTACCCTTTATGACTAGATTCTATTTCAACATTCTACAGGTCTCTATTAAAAGCATAAGAGCAACATATGTTATTTGGAAAATATAACTAAAGGGTTTAATATTACAAACATAGTTTTAATATGTTTTAACTAATACTTAGGAAGTACCAGTAAAATAACTACTCTAGTTATTATGCAGGTGTCATTACATTATGCAAAAATATACTTTTTTTTTTGTTTTTTTAAATTTATAGGACACGTTGTATAATGTTTTCTTTTTGCTACTAATACTGTCAAAACAGAAATGCATTAATATCATATTAGGACTAATACTCTACTAGTTACAGTGATTTTGAACTTACTGTTTACTTGGTGATCTCAGGTTTATTTTCCAACCTAAATGATTCTATGATTGTATCTAGAAGGACATTGGAATGGTGAGCATAATACCACATAAAACTGGTAGACACTAGCAAAGACTTTTTTTTTTTTTTTAAGAAAATAATTTTAACTGTATTATTACTGAAAATTTTCCATATTTCATAATATGAACTATCAGATTGTTGAAATATGAACTTGAATAACAATATCAATAAATTCTTGTCTCCATATGTATATATTATATTCCCTTCTGCTCTTAAAAAAGATACTCTGTGTAAAAAATCTTACATGAGCTTCACTAGTTTTTGCGTTCAGGAAATTCTAGAATTTCTCTTCTGCTATTACCATGTGGTAAATTAGTAGTCCTAGTGGCACAGGTGAATTGGGAAATTCTGTTGAAAATTTTGACAAATTTCATTTAAGCAAGTTCTTGAATTAAGAAAACAATTTTTTATCTTGGATTGTATGATTCTCTAGATTTTGTGACAAAAACATTAAGAAAATGTACAAATGCTTCTGTCGAAAAGAATGTTCTTAAATTTTGAGTAACTTCAATTCCAATTGTAAACTAAACTTTTAAGCCAGTAATAAGGATTCAGATGCCATGATGTGACTGGCCAGTCATTTGAGATTCTGTAACAGACAGTGCCTGGTGTGCAGCTGCAGGCACTGGAAAGCAGAAGTCTGCCATAGACACATATGGATCTGAGGCCCACTCAGGCACAGTCTAATTTGGAAGTGGAAACCCAAACAATTTGGATTAGGATAACCAAGTAGCCATAGCTTAAAATGGGAAATTAGGATAGAGTCCTAATGACCTCAGTGAAGATTCTAAATTGACACATTTTTTTCCTGTCATGAATGAGCAGTATCCTATTAAGAGCTGTTTGATTAGGAAAAATTCTCCTTAGTTCAAATGAATTGAGTAATAATATTAGCCAGCCTCTGGAGGAGCTAGGGACAGTTTTAAGAGTTTTAAGAGTTTGGGCTGAGAAAGTATATTAAAAATAGGAACAGTAACATGAGTTCTGTCTTTCAATGAATTTTTGCTGTACTGGTTCCTGTGTTGAGCACTTCACATAATTAAATATTCGAGTATCTCCTGTAGTCAGCCAAACACTTCTATTCTTCATAAATTTCTTATGACTCAGGGGCATCCAACAAGGCTTATGGCATGAGGAAGTATGGGTGATTATTTTTTCCAGCTGCATGACCACATAGTATATTAATACTAATGAAGTCTTTCAGATATGTCTTGCTGATACTAATCCAAAGGGATAAAGTGCCTTCTTTAAGTCTGCCATAAGCATGAATTTTAGGAGTTAAAAATACAAAAACTGGAGTCATTCCCAGTGTCCTTCTGTGTTGCCACAATTGCAATAAAGAAGCTGAGTTGGTTTTCTTATGTTTAAAATGCTTTTTGACAATGTTTTATTTAGTTAATTATTTAATTATTTTAAATAGGAAACCAGTAATATTTTGAAAATATATCTCTTTCTCTATATAAATGTACATTTTTATGAAGGAATAGGGAAATTCAGTTAATTTCAGGTAAATTTATGTAGAAATATCTTGCCTTTTAAAGCGCTTTATCCAGTAGTTTTGGCTTCTCTAATGTCCTCTACCAATTCTTCGGTAAAAGCTGCAGCTATCAATAGGAATATTATCTGAATGAACTTGCTAATTCTATTAGATTTTAAAATGGTTTAGGGCTAGACTAGATGTTTGATATTATGACTGTCTCCAGGTTTTTGCTGACCAAAAATGATTATTTCATGGGCACCAAAACAGAATTGGAAGCCATATAGGGTCAGATATTTACATGTGAAAGGCAGCTGTCTAGCTGGTAGTTCATGCCAATAAGTCAAGAGTTTAATATTTTCAAGATTTCCATATATACTTAACACTTTTGTAAGTTTTGTCAGTTATTGAAATATCAGTTACTATCACAGTCAAGCTTTGGGCAAGAATAAATAGATGCCCACTTCCTTCTTCTCCCCTCTCTCTCCTCCAAAAGTAAAAGGGATACACTAGACCTCACTTGGTTCAAAAATATATACAAGGGAGATTTATATTTTAAAATAAGATCCCCCTTGGCCACACATTTCCAAGAAATTTAACTTCAACCTTGTCATATCAATGATCATATGCATAAGAATATGATAATTGGTTTTCCTTTTTTTTTCTTTTTCTTTTTTTTTTTTTAAGAAAACTATCCAAGCTTTGAAGTACAAAAAAATCCCATTTAGCATGGAGAGATGAAAGTATCTATGAATAAGTACACATAACATGTAAATCTGACATTTAGAATAAAATACTATTCACTGTCTTGGCATAAATCAAATCAACGTGCAAGACATTCCTGGGGAGAATGACGGAGGAGGGAGGAAAAGAGCTTTGAGAGGTTAAAGAAATATGCTGTTCTTAAAAATGAATTAACAATAAAATGGCACTGAGAATGAAGAAAAATGATGCTAAGCCATTTGATGGCAGACAGAACCTTACATTAATATTCACTTGTACTTAAAATAGTCAGTCAAGACATCTGCACAAAACCCACCATCAGTTTTCATGGAGGAGGCCTGATGTTTCCCTTCCATGTTACTTTTGCTGTAGTCTTACCCACTTCAGATAGATTTCATATTTGAGGTTTATCTGGGCAACAGAATCTCTGAGTCTTTTTTATTTTTGCTGAATTTTCCATTTATATAGAGCTGGACTGAAAGATCATTTTAGAATAATAGAGAAACTGACCTCCTTACAATCCAGTCAGTCTCTGGATTGCAACAGCTTTTCTTTTTCTCTTCTCTTTTTCTCTTTTCTTTTCTCTTTTTTTTTCTTTTTCATTTTTTCTTTCTCCTTCCCATTCCCCTTCCCTTCCCTTAACTTTATTTATTAACAGAAATTACTTGAAAACAAGTAATTTTTCAGTCATGAGCAACATGTACTTTTCTTTCTTTTTGAAATATCTATGTCAACAGTTCTTTTTTGTAAATACATTCGTAAACTTTAATAATGGAAATGTTAATGTTTACATAACATTAAAAGTCCCTTTGGGAATAAGATGACAAGTGTTAAAATTATTGCTTTAAATATACAGAAGTCTGTTTCTTCTTAAAATGGATGAACACTCATCACACACTTGTAGTTTGATGCTAACTGAATTTTTTATTAGATGTGATGCTGAAGGATATTAAGTTGTTATTAGAGAAAATACTTAGCAATGAAGGCAAATAAGTTGTTTAAAGCACAGAAAAGCTCTTACTTCAGAGATAAATAAAACTACATTTATACCCTAACTTCGGTTTTAGTGGAGCAGTATTTAGACTGCATGCTTATAATTGTGATTAGTAAAATTTGGATTTTATTACTAAGCTTAATCACATTATTTTCACTAAGAGTGATTATAACTCATTTGGGTTGCTCACAAGCATAGCCTTATATATTTAAATATGTCCGTACTGGAGACTGTCTTTATTATAGAGATACAGGACTTAGATTTGTTTAGGTAGCTGAAAGCAATCCAGCTCAGACCAGCTGTACTTCAGAGCAGATTAATTAACACAGGCTGAATTCAACTATGGAAGTTGTAGTGTCTATTTTGCTTTACATGAATAAAGTAGTGTACAGTTTAACTTAACAGTAAGTAGTTTGGGATATATGTATGCTAAGAAGTTAACATTTTAAAGACAAAAAACACAGAGAAGCAAAGTGGGTGGAGAGAGTATAGGAATAGGATGCAATCTCTTAGAGTGGAATTTCCTGCAAGACTCTAAAAAGTGCCTAGAACAAAATTGATGCTGTATATTGCAGTTTAAGAAAGCTTTTAGAATTATATCTATCCTGCACTGTCCCTCCGGGACAGTGGAGATTTCCATACAATGCAATTTATTCTTTTAAGGCATCACTAGCCTTAAATAATTGGTATTCAATAACAACAGAAGAATTACTATAATTTCTTTCTTTCTCAATAAGGTACTGAACTTCATACACATATGTGGTGTAAAAATATATACATCCATATTTTCAATATGGCTTCTCAGAGAACTGTTTCTTAATGTTTTCTGTTCTTTCACTCAAACATTCTAGTCTGTCATTCTAATATGAGAACTCTGAAATAATCCATTAAAATGCAATCATTAGCAATTTATTTTGTCCCTGTATACTTTCCATATATATCAAATACATATGGCTCATATATATAGAATGTACACACCATTCTTTATACATATTGTAAATCTATAGCTATCATAAATACATAGCACATATGGCGTATAAGCATTGGTATGTGTACTCTGCTAAATAGATATTGAACATTTTTTAGCCATTTTATTATTCTGACTTGAAATAAGAACACACATATTGGGTACATTCTTGAGTTCTAATGTTTTTAGGATGTCCTGAATGAACAACAACAATAAAAATCACAATTGCTTAATCATAGCATGAATTCAGTTCTCATACTTACATAAATCAAGATGGAAATTAAATTTGAACTGTTCAAGCTAACGTTAAGTAAAACTTCAAGTATGAAGCATAAGCTTTTAGAAACTAAAATTAAGGTTGACTTCATTTTGAATTCAGGATGAGCACTCCTGTCTTTCTGCCTCTGTTTTCACCGTTGACTCTATCTTGCTCTTTTATATCATCACTGAACTATTTCATTTTCACTTTCATTAGTGTCCCACCTGAGAGGTATGCCCAGAATTACTGGCAGGCAGATGAGTCTCTTGAGCAGTTGATACTACAGCAAATGTATATAAGACGATGAAAATGAATTCTGAACAATATCAGTGGGCTCTGGTTGTAATATGAAGACTAAGAAAACAGCCGCAGTTGACATAAAAATACAGTAATGTTGTACTCTTAGTAGTGTTACCATCTTTTCATATTAAACGCTGGGCTAAACAGTAACCTTATAGAAATGAAAAGTGTAATTGTCCATGGCTGTATCTGCAAAAAATAAATAATAATAATAATAATAATAATAATAATAATTGTAAAGGAATTCACTGCATTTGAATTATATCACAGTTTTGGAGAGATGCTTGTTCATGTGGGAATTTGGCAGCTCTGTTTGATTTATCTGAGTCACACACAGGTATCTGTAAATCTCTGAAGTTATTCTTTATATTTTACAACTGGATCGTAAGTTATCAAGATGTTTAACCAGAAATATCTTTAGAATGGCCCTAACTTCACTGAATTTTGCTTAGAATTTAGGTATGACCTTAAATAGTTAAAGAAGGATTGATTGAAAAAAGGTTTCAAAGAAAGAGAAGATATTCAAGGGATGAAGTTTACTATATATCCTCTGTCCATATTACTGTTAACAATGATAATGTAATAATGTAATGTTTGTAACATTTGATATTGTTTTAAAGCATTTAATTCTGTATACTTTCATGTGGGAGAGGTAATCTTTGTTTCTAATGTAAGGTGACTTCTTTAATGCACATGTGGAAACAGTCCTTGTTACACCTTTCAGTTGTCCCTCGTTGAAAGAAATATTCCATATATTTACATATTATGTACTGACACAGTACCTAAATTCCTCATCTGCTGGGAGTAAGTCTTCTAGATCTTTGAAGCCATGTTTAATCCCTGCACAGGAGAGAATAGGAATATGAATCCATAAGAAAGATCTGTGACAAAGAAGGGAAAAGTGTAAGGTGAAAGAATATATGGAGGTATTATGAAAACTGGTAAATTTTTATTTTGCTTTTTTTTCGAGAGATAGAGTGAAGAAGCCTAACTGAACTGCTGAGGGAAATAAGGAGATCTAATGAAGGACTAAGAAATTGTCATTTCTAAGGGTCACTCTTTCAATTATTTTTATTATTTTGAAATGGCATACCTAGCATAACAATGAGAACGTAGAAACAATACAGTCACAGACACATATATGCTGTAGAGTGCGGAGAAAATGTGTGCTTTGTATTGTATATACTTCATTCTGATAAAGTATGTATGACATATAAAAACAGGAACAGATGTGATAATAAGAAGGCTTTCAAACTTAAGAAAAATTCTGTCTTTATTGAATTAATCATAATTTATAACTTCTGAAATTTTTAAATTTATCATTTAAATTTTTAGAGTTTAAAAAGAGCTGATCAAAGATTAGGAAGGACAGTAAATGTACTAGAATCTGAAAAATGTTGCAATATTAGCCACACATTATTTGAGATTAATCTCCTTAAATATGGTTGTGGTAAAATACAAAGAATGAAGCTAGTGTCTGTATGAAATTCATGACATGAACTCCATTGGCTATACCTAGACAATAGATCCTAAGAAAACTCTTTAAGTTCAGATGTCCAGATGCAGAAATTAAGCTAATATCTTTCCCCTGTGTCATGGCAGGAACCAAGCAGACCCTGATCCCTTGCTAGCTCTACTATTTCTACAGAAAAGAAAGCCAGAAAATATCTTAAACAGATCTCTTTTGTATCCTCATAAGTACATCTTCAGTGGTGACTTCAAAATCCAAATTCATCCATAAATAAAGTACCTGATAGCACTGCTAGATGACAGTAAGCTGGCATCAAAGAGTAAAGGGTAGCAATATTCAAATCAGTGAAAACAGATACCAGTATATGTGGATTTGAAAACACTTTAAATAACAAAAACTGTTTCAGTGCTAGTTTTCTTAGTATATTCAGAGGCAGAAGGAATTAAATTAAACATAGACAGAACTCATCAGTTGTCAATTCAGGCTATAAATGGCATCCCTTAACCTGACTTGTAATTTTTTGACTGCACAACTTTAAAGACAAGCAATCTGTTCTACTGGCTGACAAGAAAGCGATAGAGAGATCTTACTCAGGAGTCTGGCTTGGGAGAATACCTAGTAATTTTCTTAAAGTTTTACTGTATCTTTTATGGCAGCAAAGATGTGCATTTGATGCACACATTAAACTGCTGTATATTAGCTATCTGGCATATGCTAACGTTACATACTTTTGTACACAGAATGCTGTATTTCTTTATTTTTTATACAAAACTTCAAAGATTAAAAGGCTTGTGAGCTGAAAAAAAGGAAAAAAAATAATTTAAAATGAGATTGATGTTACAGTAGCATTATGGCAATTAAATTAACATGTAGTATTTGTCATACAAATATTCATTATACTCATGTGGCACAAACTTCATTTCAGAAGTATAGTGATAAGTGTATATAACAAGAACTATTTCTTTTTGTTGGTTGTCCATGATGATCCTTGCATTGATACTTCTGATTGGCTTTCATATTGTTCAAATCTCTAGGAGTTTTTTAAAAATGCTACTTTTAACAGGCATTTGCAAATAAGATTTATCTTGTATATTGACTATCGCCCTTTTTATGAACATAGACTGCCTTATTTTCTCAACGTATTCAAAATCTTTGTTGGTCTATGTTTCTGATGCTTTCACTAGTTTTTCCTAGCATCTGATTGAATTTATATCAGACTCTTTTCTCTTTGTCTCAAGATAAACTATAGACTTCTGAAAAATGATTAAAACAACCACTTTGAAAGATTGTACTGCATACCTTTTAACATCCAATGGTGAATTTTTACTTTTTTTAATAATATTATCCTTTTTTTTTTGTTTTGTTACTGTTATTTTTTTCAACTTCTCTTGCTGTCAAGTCTGCTGAAGTCATCTCAGTTTTTGTTAGTAACTTCTTTTTTTCTGATAAGTTGGCTCAGCAGAATGAATGGTTTGCCCATCTCTCCATGTGCAGGATATTCACTTCAGGTATCTTTGCAACCTAGAAGAATTTCCTCCTTCGACCTCAGTGTGTTTTATATGAGAATCTTTGTCTTTTTTTAGGCTATTATTTACAGTTTTTATGAGCATTATTTCCCTGTTCTTTCAGAAGAAAATATAATATAAATATACTCTTTAAGAATCAAAATAAATCATCACTCTTTCTTCATAATGGCAGATATAACTGACATCACATATGAACGTAGTTGTAATGTTTTGAACATCTGATCTTAAATTTAAAAATGCATCTTACATAGTTTTAGATGTTTTTTTCTCAGCATCAAATTCTTTAATCCTTCAATGACAAACCTTCTCTATTTTGAATTAAAATATTCGTATCTTTGAAGGAAATAATCTGATTAATTGTAAGATATGTTGATATTAATTTTGCACAGAGATAAGGAAAACTTAATATTCTTGAGAAGAAGACTATTGGATGTGAATTCCAATTTGAGATACTTTGAGGGATCGCTGTTCTTGTGGATATAGCTCTCAAATATCTTGTCTACTAGTATCATATCTTGAACCACTTTTGATATCATATAAGAAAATGAACAACATACAAATTATGATTGTTATAGCTGTTCCCTTTCAAGAAGGCCCACAGTTGTATTTGATTCATGTTACATATGACTTCTTAGTATAGAAGAAGGACTAGCAAACCTTTGCAGCAATAGTTTCTAGGAGGAGTAAGAAAACAGTCAAGGAAATAGAAATCATTACATAGGTATTATTTTAGTCCTTTCTTTGAAATATTTACTTGAAAAGATGAATACAAGCACAGCTGAAATGAACTTTCATCAACGTAAGTGACGTTTGATCACATCTTCTGAAGCAGAGCCTCAATATGCATAGAGATTGTATGAAAGCACAGAAATTTTCATAACAAGAGCCCAAGCCCTTCTTCCCCTTTACCTGCTTTTATTTCTGAGTGTGACACCATGCAGTATGGAATATCCCTTTGTTCAGTTTAGGTCAGCTGTCTCGGTGATGTTTCTCCCCCATCTCTTGCCTACTGTCTTTGGCAGGGGTTGGAGACAGTCTTGATGCTGTTTCAGAACTGTCCAGCAATGGACAAAACATTGGTGTAACATCAGTGCTGTTCTAGACACAAGTGTAGAGCATGACACTGTGGGCTACTGCAGGGAAAGTTAACTCCATCACAGATAAACCCAGTACAATAGCTAATTCATTTTGGAGTATATACAGAAGTAATGCAATCACTATCATGGCATTATCTATCTTTTCAGAAGCTGCTTCATTAACTTCAGCAATAAGATAAATCTATCTAGCCTCTTGGATTTTTCTCTCATTGCAAAGCTATGGTGATTGTAATTTTTTGCATTGTTTGACTAACTCCATAGAAGAAGAGACCATCAAGATATACTCTTCAGTGGATTCTCTCCACAATCAAAAACAGTAGCAGGTGTTTTGTAATAAAAGCAGGATGCCTGAATGCTGGAGATACAGGCAATACCGAAAAAAAATGATAGATTTCTGGAGATCTATCTATGTTTATTTCACAGGAGAATGAAGAAGAAAACTCATCCAGAAAGATAAAAAATCTCTAATTTTATGCATTATAGTGTAGAGTGTTGCCTTTCTTTGTTTTTCTATATCCATGCCTGCTCTTAGATATTTCGAATAGATGCAGTTGCTATTAGTTTGCCAGCTTCTCAGAATCTGAAGTCATTTAGTTAAATCAAAGAAAGCACTGATCCAACTAATTCCACGAGAAAAAGAACAAGGACTTTTTTAAGATAATTCAGATATGTGAGATAAAAATAAGTTACCATCTGTGCAACTGAGCAACTATGGTAATTTATGTTTAAGTAATTACCTCACCTCTACTTTGTTGCATGTGTCAATTCACTGTCTTTCAAGCAATCTACACTAAATACTGAAATGTTGAGTCATTTTTTTCTGATCAACTAGGTAGTTTATTGCTACGGAAATACTCTCATAAGAATCGATATGATTAATCTTTTAAAATGAGGTTTAATTGAGTGCTTACATTTGTATGTTTCTGCAGAATGTGAAGTATCTTCAGAGAAACAAGTAAGAAAACAAGCAGCACATACTTGCACACTAATGATCTTTTGATGATAAAGAACATGAGCTGCAATTTTAAAATATGAATAAGGTAATTAAACACCTAAATTTCAAGGAGAATATCTTTCAGGGAAAATTATGACTTGATTTAAAAAATATTAATGAACTTAAAGCAGATAGTAGTCAAATCCCCAGAACGTAAATTGAAAGCTATATATCTCATTTCCCTACAGAGTGACTAGTTTTCCCATAGCATATCTGAACTCTTTTGGAACTCTATCCAATTGTACATGAAATACTTGTAGCTACTTGCAGAATTCTAGAGCTGTGCCCTAAGTCATCAGGGAAAGAAGACACAAGTGGTTAAGAAACACTTCTACAGTGTACATGCAAGACTTTGAAATATTTTCCTCATATAGAGCTATCTTGGCAGAGGAAGAAAATAATCACTAATCTCATAAAAAAAATTCCCAAATAAAAGAATAAAATCAAAATCTCTCATTAACTGATTCTTAACACATTTCCTATTAATTAGATATTAATTAGTTCCTCGTTAACTAATTTCCTATAAATTTCATCCAGATGCCATGAAGAAGCAGCATTGTCTGGCTAATTGTCCTGCCAGAGACTTCAGACATGTAAGGAAAGAGTGAAAATCTGTAACAGTTTGCTGTGGTTTATCCTGCAGGTAGCTAAGCACCGCACAGTCACGTGCTCGCTCCTAACCTCCCAGCAAGATGAGGAAGAGAATGAAAAAAAAAGAGGTTGAACGCATAAGCTGAGATAAAAACTGAGAGAAGACAGAAAAGGAAGAAGGAAAAAAAAAGACAACAGTAATGATAATTACATATATATGTATATATATACATATATGTATATCGTATATGTATATATGTACATACATATATACATATATGTTTTGTTTGTATATGCCCAAAGCAACTGCTCACCACCTGCCAATCAATGCCCAGCCAGTCCCCAAGTGGTGACCACCTGCCCAGCTACTTCCTGACCAAGTTTTTTTTTTTTGTGTGTGTGTGTGTGACATCATATGGTATGGGATATCCCCTTGTTAAGTTTAGGTCAGCTGTCCTGGTTCTGTCCCCTCCCAGTGCCTTATGTCCCCCAGCTCCCTCACTTGCAGGACAATGCAAGAATCTGAGAAACTGAAATGTCTTTGGCTACATACAGAACTGCTCAACAACTAAAAGACTGGTGTGTTATCTCCTAAAGCCAAACCATAGCAACATACCAGATTCTATGAAGGAAAAATCAGCTCTATCCCAGCTGAAACCAGGACACTGTTACACCTATTCCTTTTTATTCCTTTATACACATTTATTTCTCTTTCATTTGTTTATGTATCAAATTGGTTCTTTGCCATGAGTGAGTGATTCACTAATTAAATACAAGGCCAGATCATCAGCCAGCAACTTAAACTGAAATTATTAGACCAGTGAAGGATCTAGTTCATTACTATGCACTGCTACTGTACTATCTGTAGTTACTGCAATAAACAGATTGGGTGGATATTTTACCTCTCTGCTATATTACCCATATATTCAAGTATGGCTCTTGATAGTTGAAAAGATTAAGGGAAAAATGTATGTAATTACTTGACTGATGAATATGAGTATTGAAGCGTATAAGTGAAAGTACCTGAGTTATACCTGGAGAGAATTAATCATCCAAAAGCAATGCCAAGTAAGATATTATATGTTTGCAAAGTACATTCTCAAAATTATGTGAATGTTTTATTGCTGGGTTATGATTCAAATGTTTAGTCTGACCTTATATTATTGCTGTTTGCATCAAATATATATTTTCTTCTCCCTACACTTAGCTTCTTCTCCCTGAAATCCATCTATTAATAGGACATATATATATTTTTTTCTTTTGATTATATTCCAATGAATATTGGTTCATTTTAGTCCATCTGTTGGTGAATTTATATTCTCCTTTTGCTAATGTAGTTGTAGTCCAATATATTTAATGGTGTTTCACTGCACTGCACTTGTACAGATAACGCTGCACAGTAGAAACTTTTGAATTATGTGAATATTATGAAAATGCATGCATCAATATTTCAATTCTATTAAAAAACAAAAAACAAACAAACAAACAAAAAACATGGAAAAAAACCTGCCAAGAAATCGAATGTTTCAAGATTTATGGAAAGAACAATCTGAGCTGAAATACAAGAGGAAATATGGAGGAGATGCACGAGGTCTGGGGAAGGGTCAGAAGCTGAAAGCAAAAATCACGGAGAGCTACAAGGGAGAATGGATGGAATAATAGTAGCAGGGTGGAAAAAACAATCTGACTGGAGAACAGTAGTGGTTTAAGAGTTTTGAGAAAGAAGTGAGGATTTATGTTTGTTAGCTTTGTCAGCTAGGTGAGAGGGAAGAATAGAAAGAGCAGGGGAAGAAGAATGATTACATATGAAATTTGGAGATCTGTAATTATGCAGTTTATTATTATTTATTTTCTTTAGTAACACTATTGCTAAAACAAACTAATAAAATGTACATGTTTTTGTCTTAAATGAAAGTTAACTAGTATTGATATTACGGTATAGAAGGATAAGAAATGAAAGTATGCACGTTCAGTTGTTGAAATTTATTTTTCATAAAAATCTATGTATTAAAATGAATTTATTGTTACATCACAATGTGACAAGAGTTCTTGTAGTTCACACTCTTTGTGAAAAACTGACTCTGACACTGTATTTCATGGAAAGTTCACGTAGCCCCAGATTAAACAGTTTTGTCAGGAAATAACAGAAAAATCAAATTACAGAAACCTCAAATTAAGAATTCTAGAAGAAATACTAATTATATCTTTAAAATCCCAGATTTGGAACAGGATTTAGAGTTGTAAAGTTCTATGTAACCAAGGGAATTTTTTACATAAGTTGTTGTTGTTTGTTTTGTTTAGTTTTTTTGTTTTTGCTAATCTATGCCTTTGTAAACATTCAACTGTCCGAACAATACATTTGATGAAAAATTCAAGTAAAGTGACAAGGTTATAAAAGTAAGAATCAAATCTTTTTTAATGAAAAAAGAATTTCATTCATTCAAAAGAAGTGAATCACTTTCTTAGGATGGAAGCTATCTGTAGTTTTTGCAAGGTTTTCATCTGTTTTAAGACCATACCTCTGCCTCTGCTGCTAATTTCTCAACAGTTACGACTTTGTCTACCAACAGAAACTATACCCGTTAAATCCTGTTATTATAGTCTTCATTCAGCCTCATCAACTTCTCCAAATGGAGTTGAGAAAACAGGAGAGGGGAGAAATATGAAAGTAGATTTAATAGGGATAGATAGTGATTCACAGTGTTTCATAGATACCATTAAGATAACAAACAGTGTATACTCGATGAATAAATAGGGATTTATAAAAGCCTTCTAGCATATTCCTAGCTTTTAAAGTATCAAGAACTAAAGCACACATTTTCTTCAGTCAAGGTTGTACTACGCAGCTGTGGGGGCAGTAATGTTCCAAGGGTTCATTGAATGCTTGATAGTCTTCATTTATATTCACTGAATATATCTCTCTTTTTTCATAAATTGAGAAAAGATTATGATTTTTATGAACTTACTGTGTTTGATATTGTTCACTGGATGTTTCTATGTGACCCTATTAACTCCAACAAACACAGCCACAGTAGGATTGCATGGGCATAAATGAGGGAAAATAGGTATAACTGGTCAAGAGCAATTTTTGTCCCTTTTGATACCTTGGATGTATTCTAGTTGCATCACGGCCACTATAGCAACTCTTTGTTCTTCTTTTGTAGTGCTCATGGTTCATGTGCTTGAGGCTAAATAGAGTCCCATCCCAGTTCAAATGGGTTTTTATAATCCCTGTGAATACAGGAAAATTTGAAAACATAAAGGTTATGTGAGAATTCTATCATCTATGTTCAGAACCTACATCTTATACCTATCTGACTTCTGTGTTTAAACATATCAGCAAGAAGTATAATAAGGAATAGTCAAACCACGTGCCTAAATATCTGGTTTGGATTTGACATCTTTTCCATTCTATTCCTCCTCATCCTCTTTATATCAGGACTCCATTACTTCTGATTCTTTACAAAGCCATCCTTTTATTGACTGTGTAAGCTTATTCGGTTTTCTCCTAGCCCCCACATTACTGAAATAAGCTTCATGTAGGGTTACAGAAAAAGTGTTACAGTCTCAACTGTATCTGAACATGCAGATTTCTTGCTAAATATTTTTGTGTTTTAAAAGATCTTTTATGAATTTCTGTAATGAACCTGCATCCCCCACCCCCCCCCCCCCCCCCCCCCCCCCCTTTTCTGTTTTCTTTGATTTTCTAGAGTCAGACATTGAACAGACTTCTTTTCTAAGTAGGTTCAGACATTATGACCCATATTAGACACAATGCTTTAAGGGGTGTTTTACTGAAAAATATATACTTGAAATATAGAATAATAGAATAACAGAATCACAGGGTTAGAAAGGAGCTACAAGATCATCTAGTCCAACTGTCATCCTGTCACCATTACTATCCACTAAGCTACTAAACTATATCTTGTAGCACCTCATCCAGATGCCTCTTGAACAACACCAGGGACAGTGACTCCATCACCTCCCTGGGCAGGCCATTCCAGTGCCTGATCACTCCTTGACAGGTTTTCCTTATATCTAATCTAAATCTCCCCTTGCACAGCTTGTGGCCATTTCCTCCGGTCCTGTTTGTTGCCTGGGAGAAGAGGTCAAACCCCTCCTCATCGCAACTTCCCTTCAGGAAGTTGTAGAGTGCAATGAGGTTTCTGCTGAGCCTCCTCCTCTCCAATCTGAGCAATCCCAGCTCCCTCAGCTGCTCCACATAAGTGCTGTGCTCCAGATCCCTCATCAGTTTTGTTGCCCTTCTCAGGACATGTTCCAGGGTCTCAATGTCTTTCTTGTTGTGAGGGGCCCAAAACAGAACACAATACTCGAGGTGCACCATCACCAGAGGGGGATGATTACCTCCCTGCTCCTGCTGGCTATGCTATTTCTAATGTAGGCCAGGATGGCATTGGCCCTCTTGGCCACCTGGGCACACTGTTGGCTCTTGTTCAGCCAAACATCAACCAACGCCCCCAAGTCCCTTTCCTCTTCACAGTCATCTAGCAAGTCCATAGAATTATAGAATCACAAGGTTGGAAAGGATCTACAAGATTATCTAGTTGAGCCATCCTCCTATCACCGTATGCCACAGGATATGAGGAATGGTTCATCTAGTAATTGTTTACAGTGACAGTGTAATCAATTGTAGGTATTAGTTTTAGCATAGAATCTATTCATCAGTTTCTTTGTCAAAATGAAGTTTGACTTATCTTTCTGATTAGCAAGATTAGAAATACCAAGGTCAGGGAAAATTGAAATAATTTAGAAAAAGTCACATTTTAGTGGTGGTATTTTATTATTCTCTCCAAATCTGCATTCCTAATACTTTGTATAATTATTTATTTTAAAAGGAAGTTGAACTTGATGGAAATTTAATTCAGCCAATTCATTCCACAGAAACCTAAAAATAAAAATAATAATAATAATAATAAAAGTTGTTCTGTATAAAACTATAATTTAAGATTTCTAGATTCTACTTAAATCCTTTTGCAAGCTCATTTCTTAAAAATCATAAACTATGCCTTAGGAGAAAATGATCAGAATAAATCAGTAATGATGTTTTATGAAAATTTTACTTTTCTTAAAGAAGTTTTTAAGTCATATAAGAATATTTTCTAGCCTGCACTATATGAGAAGATAAACAGCATAACTGGAGATACTCATAAAGCTACTGAAGTCAACATTATAACAAGACAAATTTGATATATTGACTGTCCTTGCATTGATGGATTGAGTCTACATTTATCTTTTGTTGATCTTCATAGGATAAAAGAGAAATCCATATAGAGTCTCATGAATGCACTGACAGTGAAGAGATGTACAAAACACATCATTTCTTTGCTTTATTTTATTTCATCTTAAAAGAATTATCCTATGAAAAGCAGAATTTATAAAAGAATATTGGTTCTACGCATACATTGGTAGTTGGCTGGGCATGAAACATCCTATTAATCAGTGCGAAAAAAATTGTAGTAACGCACTGAAAATACTTTTATCCATTTATGCTGGACAAGTTTGAATATTTTAAAGAATTCAGTTTGAAGAATAGATTCTAGTTCTAATCTGAGTCAGTACTGACTGAAAAATTGCATTCTATATTATACTTGCTAAGGAACTCGTGCATTGCCTGCTTTAGCTATGTATATTGAGGGACAAATTGTGGGATTGTAGCTATTAGATGATACGTTAGATTGCAAACAGCATCAGAAGATAGAGAGACCCCTTCCATTAACCTACTTAAGAGCTGGATTTCACGTCCCCTCAGATGGAATTTAATCTGTAATCACATATGTGATTAGGAAGGGCTCACTCATAGATGATGACTCTTGCCGTACGCCTGTTCTATGCATGAAGCAATCTTTTACAGAGTAAGCTGTATAACTGTACAGTTTTACATACAATTAATGTAGAGAGGCACAAAGAACCACAAGAAGAGAACTGATTCTGTTAAGAGTCAAATGGAATAAAATATCAATAAGAAATATATTTATTTGAAGGATCTTCATCCCTTTTCCTCTTCCTATCTAAAATTTTACTTTTTGTTTTATTTCTTTGAGCTTTCTGTTTGGTTGGTTTTACAGATTTAGGGATAATCAGAGACAAAAATCTAGAGTCAAGTCTTTAGGCACCTATGAAACATGTTCTGCACTGCTTTAAATTTGAGTGTCTCCTCCAGGCATTTAGTAATTTAGTAATGCTGCCTCAGTGTTACATGATAAATATTTACCACATAAAAGTGTGGTGTAAAAAGCTTGGATAGGAAGTGGGTTAAATATAACCACTACCAAAGAGATGAGATGTGAACTCTTGCCCCACAGTAGGTACTGAATGCTTACATGTTGCAAAGCAATGCATCTGTCCACAGTCTCAATGGTTTCTTTATATCTCAGTTTTCTAAGCCCAATAGGGATTTTTGTACATGCTAGTGTACTTTTCAAAATGATTGAAGAGGTCTATCTCACTTTTTAATCTGCTCCTGTTAGTAACTTAGTAGATTTGCAATTGGGGTGCTCTGAAAGGGAGAAGCACAAATTCAGGTTTGTGACTTCAATGCTAAAATGTGTGCCAACTCTTTCTAAAGCTTCATTAAAAAAATCTTGTTTAAAGTTTAGATCACTGCAAAGTGGACTTTAATTCTGTCTTTTGTTTATTTTAAAATAGATACTTCTGAAATGAACTTTCATGTATCTGAGAAAGACATAAAATCTTTTAGTTTGCCTGTGTCTCATGTGATGGATTGGATCAGAGAAGAAATTCTTCAGTATACAGCACTCACTTTTGAAAGCTTCATTCTGCCAGGATTTCTGGACCAGGACACTTTCCTAGTCTCCGCCAGATGAACATGCCTATCCTCTTTCTCTATCGCAACACCTTCTTAGGAAAAGAACCAGGCTAAAGCTGATTGTAAGCTCACTCCTTTATAGATTCATTAGATTAATTTCAGTACAAAGGAAACCAGTTGCAGAGGCTGTGTTTGCTGAGGGACTGGAGATAATATCAATATTAGGGAATTTTACTTGCCACTCTAAATCAAAACAATTGTTTAGAAGATACTAAGGCCCTTAAATTAGAATAGCAGACTCGCTTTGGATAGAATAGTTGTGAACACTCTTTCTTCTTCTCCCTGTTGAAGTCTCTTCCAGTTCATTTATCAGAGTCAGCACCCTGGTTTCAGCCAAAATACAGTTAATTTACTTCCTAGTATCTGGCATGCTGCCATATTTTGGATTTAGCATGAGAATAATGTAGATAACACAATGATATACCAGCTGTTTCTGTGAGCAGTGATTACACAAAATCAAGGATGTTTCAGCTTCTCACACTGTCCTGCCAGTGAGGAGGACGGGGGAGCTCAAGGATATGCAAGGGGACAGAACCAAAACAGCTGACCCAAACGGGCCAAAGGGATATTCCACACTATATGGTGTCATCCTCAGCAATAAAAGCTGGGGGAGTTGAGTGGGGAGGCTGCTGCTGTTCAGAGACTGGCTGGGCTTCAGTTGAACTGTACTGTCCATCATTTGTTTTCTTTATTCTTTTTGTTGTTATTGCCTTTATTTTTCCCCTTTTCTGTCACTTTTTTTTTTCTCCTCCTGTTTTCATTTCTTTCTTATTATCTGTCCTTGTTTCAACCCATGAGTTCTTGTAGTTTTCATTCCCCTCCCTCATTTCACTGGGGTGAAAGTGGGATTGAGTAAACAGCTGTGTGGTGTTTGCTGCCTGCCAGACTGAACTGCAACTGCCTAACTGCAAAGAGAATCTTAGTTCAGGTAAAAAAGTGCATGCTTGTCTTTTGAAGAATGCTTTTTTTTTTTCTTTTCTAATCTTTATTATTATTATTATTATTTCTGACTTCATTAGAATAACAAGAAAATAGAAATGTCTACAATTCAATTAGTAAATCAGCACTATCACTGCAAATTAGGAGTAAACTGGAAATATGAAAAGGCAAATATGTAGCTAGGGGAAACTAGCCCATAATTTCATTAGCTTTTCCCTAATTAGCAGCTGCCAAATCTTAATAATCATTTCCATGTCCTGATTTAGGAAATTACAAGAATATCTTGGAGTCTGCAGTTTCATAAGAGTGAGCTGAATCTTTAAGGTTGAAGTAAATATCAAAAAAAAAAAAAAAAAAAATTGTAAGGGAGGGTAAAGACTTTATTCACCTCAAATTGTTAACAATCTGTGTTGGAAAACAGTTTAAACCAGTGTGAGATCCAAGACCAAACTATATAGGCAACTGTGTGATCAGTGAGAGAAAAGGAGTCTCTACAACGTACTTTGTACTGGACTTAAATTGAAGAAGGACTACATGTGCACGCTTACTTCCCAGACTGTCTTGGATTTCTCTCTACATCACAGGCTTGTTTTCTAAATGAATGTATGAAGGTATTGAGAATGACACAGTCTTGACTTGCGTCTCTGTACTCAAATGCATCTGTTACTGATGTTGTAAACTGGTTGATTTCAGGTGGTCTGACCAGCACTGAGATAATATATCATGCTCAAAACAGAATGGTTAATAAAAGTGCCATGGAAGCACTTCCTTGCTCAGTCTCCAGAGTAAGTTTTAAGATCTCAGAGCAGAGACTTAAGAGAAGTCTTATTCACTTAAGAAGGCATTGATTTGTGGACTTGTGGTGTTGTTTTTGTTGTCATTGTTGACATTATGGTTGGGTTGCCTTTTTTTTTTCTTTTTTTTTCTTTTTTTTTTCATTTCTTCTATTGGATGTTAGCTACTCAATATTGTACTCATCAATACTTAGCACTCTGACTTGGGAGTTGATTTATAAATGAAGTCGGGTTTATTTCCTCGGGTGACAATTGAAGAATGACTGCTACTGGTACAGGAAAAATTAGAAGTATTCTACGAGTAGACTGTAATGTATAGAATCACAGAATTGTTCAGGTTGGAAGTCCAGCTCATCCTGTTCAACTGTCCACCTAGAGCCAGTTGAACAGGAACATTTCCATTTTGACTATCTCCAAGGATAGTGACTCCACCAACTTCTTGGGCTGTGTTATTTAGTGTTTATGTTGGGGCAAACTGAATGTAGACCTGCTTGACTTCTGGCTGCTGTGCATTTCACTTGACAGCAAGAGTAACCTGGGTCATTCAGATTGTTCTAGAGCAACCTCTTTGCCCACAGGCTGTTTATGGGTTAAGAGATATGAGTTGCTTGCTGACTCAGTCTCTGAGTTTCTGATATTCCTGCTTTCTACTTCCTCTGTGTTCTTTAATATTTCAAATATTACCTTCCAACAACAAAGTCATGTCTATGAGCTCTGTTGACCTCTTTTTTTGTAGGAAACTCTAGTGTGTAATTGAGATCAGCAAAAAGAGAAGTCAGGGAAGACAAGATGCAACAGAGATAGCTGATTACTGCAGTAAGTGCAGAGATGGAACACATGCTATGTAGACATTCATTCATTTTTAGAGAAGTTAGTATTTTCACTCTTAGTAGTAGATGTTACCTGATTTTATTTTTTTTACATACCTACACATAGGTACATATATTCAGGATTTAATGAAGTAAAAATGAAGCTTTTTATTTAATAAAAATATTAGGTGTGCATTTCATAGGACATTTTATAGTATATTTTGATTTACTTTCATATAGTTCTGATTTGTCTTCCACATTTTGATCTGTCAAGTTTCATAATTTTTGAGCTTGGTGAGAATTTACTATCCAAAATCCAATACTTTACAATTAAAAATTACCCCCAGGTGCTGTGGATAAACGAGCTATAAAAGTCATTATTCTTTTGTGTAATATTAGGCTACTATTTACACTGGCAGCCACCTGATCAGCTGTGCTTCTTTGTGAAAAATGTTTATTCCTCTGCAGAGTTCAGAGCTGACAAGCTGCTGTTAATTTCTTCAAGAATATTGTCACACAAGGGAAACAAAACAAAACAAAGCAACAACAACAACAAAAAGAAAAGAAAAAAGAAAAAAAAGGAAAATCCTACTACATTCTTTGTGCAATACGGTATTACTGTATTACTGAACCTTAGAAAAGAGAAGGCTCCAGGGAGACCGTGGCCTTCCAGTACTTGAAGGGAGCATATAAAAGGGGGGGGGGGGGGGGGGGGAGGGGGGGGGGAATAGCTGTTTACAAGGGTGGATAGTGATAGAACAAGAGGGAATGGTTTTGAACTGAGACAGGGGAGGTTTAGGTTGGATATTAGGAGGAAGTTTTTCACACAGAGGGTGGTGACAAACAGGTTGCCCAAGGAGGTTGTGGATACCCCATCCCTGGAGGCATTCAAGGCCAGGCTGGATGGGTCTCTGGGCAGCCTGGTCTAGTGGTTGGTGACCCTGTACATAGCAGGGGGGTTGCAACTAGATGATTATTGTGGTCCTTTTCAACCCAGGCCATTCTATGATTCTTATTTAAAGAAGCTGGAATAGTTGTAGGCAAAATATAAATGCTTGGAATATTGCTTCATTTTGAGCCAAATTATTTTTTTTTCTAGGGTGGATTAAAAACAAAAAACAAAAAACAAACAAACAAAAAAAAAAACCCAACAAACAAAAAAGAAACCCACCATAAATAAACCAGCCCCAAACTTCTCAGGCCCTGTCTAATTTTCCATTCAATTTTTACAAGTTTCTTACATCAAAGTTACAGAACAGGCTTTTTTAATCCCTATGCTTCTATTTTATTTTGTTTCTTTTAGACTTAACAGCTTGTAATGGTAAAAGAGGGTTAATTGTTGTCTCTGAGGACTGATGTTCAGAACCTGGATGCGGGCCCTCAAGTAAGGTAAAACAGATTAAAATGTGAAGAGTTTTACTTTGTGGGGTTTTTGTTTTGTTTTTCTGAGATCCACTGATGAAGGAACAAACATCTACTATTTCATGACTGGCTAGAGTAGTACTTATTAGCTAGGAAATCTGTAAGTCTTGTTTAGGATAACATTTATGCGTGTGATATTTACATAAACTCTATGTTGGATTTTTTTGTTTAAGTATAGCACGCGGGAAAACAAATTTTTTGCTTAGTAATAGAGTAGAATGGATTTTGTCTTTTAAATTCTGTACATTGTTTACTAGGCTGGAAATATGAACTTTTTGTTTGCTTGGACCTGCATGTTTATGACCTCTGCTGCTAAGATTTTTGGAATCTTTGTACTAATTTAAAGACATCCCCTTGGGTAATTCCTCCCACGAAATGATAAAATGTGATTGGTTCTTAGTGATGTTAGATAAGAGCCTAGACAATAAAACATAACAGTCCATTCCTACTCTGCCAGAAATAATTAATGATCACAACTGAAAGTATTTATCACTTCTTAAAATCACTATAAAGTTGTAATTACAGTAAAACCAAAAAGAAGAATTAAATGTTAATGTCTCTCTGGGAGAGATTCAAAGGGAGGTGTAGCTGTAGTTACTTGTTTTCTGGTCTCCATTCATGTGGTGCATAGATGGACAATTTGTTACAGCAGGGCTAAGCATTACTTGCACCTCCATGTTGTAAGCCAGCACAGTACACAGAAACAAATTTCTCTTTCCCATTCAGTGTTTTCTCAGCATCTCCAAACTTTGTCTGGTGCTGCTCTCGTAAGTTTTTGCCATATTTCAGGTGTTGTCCTCACTCTCTCCGGATCATGGTTTTGGCGTGGATCATTAGGAGCAAAATTAGAGTCATATAACATTTCCACCAGGGCTATTTCCCTCAAATACTGGATACCTTTCTCGATTGTATTCCACGTTTTCATTGCAGGCTGCAGAAGTTCTTTGTAGGGATACCTTTCCCTCACAGCTATTAATATTTGGTCCCAGAGGGTTGCAGCTCCATCCAAGCATCTACTAATTCCTCTGTCAATGGATTTGTCTCTGGCCACGTCTCCTAATTGGCGGGCTTCATTACCATCTAGAGACAGGCTACTGGCCCCACTATCCCAACAGCGAAGCAACCAGGTGACAACAGTTTCATTCGGGCGTCGTTCAAATTCCTTTCTTGAGCTTTGGATTTCAGACATCTTGAGAGGTCGATGAACAGTAATAGAGATCTCCTCTTCATCGCTGTCCTCTTCTTGCCTCTTAGTTTTTGCTTTTGCCTTTCTTGGTTCTGAGGAAGTTCCCTCACCTGGATCTTCCTCTACCTCCTCCTCCACTTCTTCTTCTTCTTCTTTTTTTCCCTCTAGACACGAGGACACCCGCTTCCATTTCTTGCCTTCTACAGGGGCTACTGACACTGTTACTGGTGTCTGCTGTGACTGGTCAGGTCTGGCTTGAAGATTTCCCCCTTTGGCTTGCACCTCTGCTCGGAAACTCTCTCTCCAGAACAGTACTATACAGAGCGCGGTAGGCACAAGCCAAGCCCCAGATAAGCCGTACATCCTTTGATCTATCTAAGCCGCACCGTCCCTGACTCAAATGCTGGCTCAGTTTCTCGGGATTCCACAGATGTTCAAGAGTGAAATCCCATGGTATGGCGGGTCCCCACGCTTCTAAGATTCTTCCTAAACCTTTCCATATTCCTTGCCAGTCATCATTCTCTGGTCTTGGAGGAGGCTTCTTCCACTTAGCACGAATGAAGAGGAATACATTCAAGGATATTGATAACATACACACAAGTATGAGCACTGACTCGGTATTTGAAAAACGTTTGACAAACTGAGAGGGAAGCCTGGAAACCGGTTCGAAAGTCTCAAAATTCAAATTATGCAACATTGCATAAAGCCACCAGACAGGTGCCTCTATCAGTGCCCTTACTTGGTTATATATAAACATAATTCCACAGCAAGACATCAAGAGGTTAATTATAGACTGGTAACTGGCAAGGAACATGATAGCTTTTAATCCCTTATATAGTGCTCTGACAATAAAGAGCAACCTCATAGCTGGTAACTGCTAAAGGGAGGGAGGGGTGAAGAGAAGGAGAAAAAAAAAAAAAAGGAAAACAAATGGAAACCACTCGGTACAGTGTCTGGAGTTTGGCAGACTGCCCAGGCTATAATCTAATCTATGAAGGTCACACCAACACCAGCAATGCTTTGTAATCTCACAGTCTGGCTTAACGAAATCCCTTTTTTCTTACTAACGTTAAAAGCTTCAGACGAATCTTGCCCGCATTCTCCACCAAAAATTTGTCACGGAGTTACCTAGATAGATCTGTGCCCGTGACAGGGGGGCAGTAGGCTCGCGGGCCCCCTCTCCCCCGGCTTCCCGAGAAAAAATGGAGCAGCAGCAACGATCTAAGAAGGAGAACTTATTTTACTAACTACAATGTTGGAATGCAAGATGACACAATATAATACAATCTAATTGGGAGTAAGGGTAATAAATCAAATGAAATGAGAGAGAGCGAAAGAGCAATAGAGAGAGAGAGAGAGAGAGAGAGAAAGTGAGAGTCCGAAACCGAAAGCCTTACTTGATGAAGGCACCTGGCTTGGAAAGCACACCCACTCCTCTCCCGGCAGCAAGCGAAAGTGAAGAAGACCACGCGCAACCAGATGACGTATCTTCCGTGACATGTCTTCCTTCTCTGACCATGAGGTCCTCTGGGATATGTAGTTCTTCTCTTTTGTCCATGATGTTATGATGTGGAATACCAATAGCAAAGTTACAAAACCATGACAGAAGTGCAGTACTTTTCTCTGTTGAGAAGACAGGACATGAAGATATGTTGGCAGAGGAATGCTTAGATTTGTATCCTTTGCATCCATACTGTTTCTTTTCAAGCATCTGTGTGAAGGAGTATCTTCAGTTTCTTTTAAAAATGAGATGTTCTACCCTTTGAGAACATAGTTCTCAGTGAGCATATGTCATTCTGTGTCTTGCAGTTCCTTAACTAGCATTATTTTCATAGCTCTTACGTGTTGTCCATCCAAACGGACATTACATGTTCTTGAATTTTCATTGTAAATTATCATTATCTATTGTACTTTCCATACGTGACACATATAGAAGGAAGGTAAAGGTAATGTGTAAATTCAATTAATTATTCTAAGCATATCATTTAATAAAATAAACTTTAAAAAGAATTTTAAAAAAGGTTGCATGTATATCACCTCCTATGCTTTCAAAGCACTACCTTTGACAAAGACAACTTTGTTGCAGCTGAAGATTACCATGATATTTTGTGTGTCAGTGCTGTGGTGCTGCTTAAAGGCAATTATGAGATGAAGGATAATGATGTCTTTTTTGCCTTGAAAACATACAGTAGCTATTTTATTGACTACTATACTCTTTACTCCTGAAAAGCTGTGTTATTGCTGCAATAAACATCATGGTTGGAACTGAGAGGAAAAACACTGGAAATCAACTCACAATGAGGGATTAAGGTCAAAGACTATGCAGAACACTCACCAGCTTTTCTAATTGCAAATCAGACAGAATTTCCACTTCTTGAACACAAATCTAGCAAAACACACATGGGAGAAATGAAACCAAAAGACATTCACATGTGTTGAAGAGCTTTGTTGGATCAGGACGAGAGAGGCTGGCCAACATTTGTGTGCTACATTGATTTCATACAAAGTTACCATATGTTTATAGAGGACTGTTCTTCCTGGAATTCCTCAAAACTGTTTTATGCTATAAGCAATACAGAAAGAAATTGCTTCAGTCAGTTCTGCAGTGCATTTGTGGTGTAGAATGCTGCAGTGGTTAACAGAGCACAGCCACACTGTAAAATTGCTTAGAACAAAAGCAGAAGAATGCCGAATCTAATAAAAAATGCAAGGGAAAATGAAGCAGGCAGCATGTAATTACCTGAGCTGAAATTTAGCCAGGACATCAGAATTAAAAGCTTACTCTTAGGAAGCTTTCTTGACTTTCTTAATAAATATTAGATGTGCAGCATATTTCTAAAGTATTTGCTTGTACATTATCTCTTGAATTTATTTTGAATTTGCCCTATAACCTTTTATCATTAGCATATGCATAGGCAACAAGTTAAGGGTCACTAAACTGCATAATCATTATATGGAAAGGAGTAATGTCTGCAGACTCAAGTTATTCATGTCCAAACCACCATATTTCATGTGGCATGTAGAATGCAGTTGGAATCCAGGCTCCAAAAAACTGCTTATTAGAGTCTTGACACAAAAACAATATAAAGTACAAACAAAGAACACATATATTCTAAAAGAAAAGCCATTGTAAGTATCCATGTTTACATACTGTGGGTGTGTGTTGATGTGGCTATACCAGAGTGCTTGATCCTTCCATCTAGGTAGAATCTTAGTGGCTTCATCCTGATTGTAGAGGCAGCTTTGCCTTCTATGCTGTGGTCAGAACAATATTTTTGCTTTATTAACCTGATCATAGAGTCACAGAGACCTTGGAGTTGGAAGGGACCTCTAAAGGCCATTAAGTCCAATTCCCTTGCAATGAACAGGGACACTACAGCTAGATCAGGTTGTCCAGGGCCTTATCCAGCTTCATCTTGAAAGTCTCCAGGGACGGGGCATCAACCATATCACTGGGCAACCTGTGCCAGTGCCTCACCACCCTCCCTGTAGAAGACTTTTTCCTTACCTCTAACCTAAATCTCCTCTCTTTAAGCTTGAAACTATTTCCCCTTGTTCTATCACCACAGATCCTGTTAAAGATTCTGTCTCCTTTCTTTCCTGCTGCTCCCATTTAGATACTGAAAGGCTGCTCTCAGGTCATTTCACAGCCTTCTCTTCTTCAGACTGAACAGCACCAGTTCTCTCAGCCTGTCCCTGTAGGAAAGGTGTTCCATTCCTTGGATCTATTTTTAGCCCTCCTCTGGATGCACTTCAACAGATCTATGTCTCTCCTATACTAAGTACTCCACATCTGACCTCAGTACTCCAGGTAAGGTCTCATCAGCACAGAGCAGGGGCAGGATCACCTCCTTCAACCTGCTGGTCATGATTCTTTTAATGCAGCCTAGGATACAGTTGTCTTTCTGGGCTGTGAGGGCACATTGCTGGCTCATGTCCAGCTTCTTACCTACCAGTATCCCCAGGTTTTTTTTGGCAGGGCTGCGCTCAATACTTTTATCCCCCAGCTTGAATTGGTAGTGGGGGTTCCCTCCACCCCGGTGCAAGACCTTGCATTTGGATTTGTTGAACCTCATGAGGTTTACCTCAGCCCACTGCTCAAGCCCATCTAGGTCCCTCCTGTCCCTCTGGTGTGTTGACCACACTCCACAGCTTGGTGTTATCTGCAAACTTGCTGAGGGTGCACTTAACCCCCTTATCAATGTCATTGATGAAGATATTAAAGAAGACTGGTCCTGGCACTGACCCCTGTTGGATACCACTTGTCACTGACCTCCAGCTGCAGTAACTAGCCCTGCTTATTTCATGTGGCCAGATATTACCAATTTTCCTAGTTTCTGACTCATTTTTTCACTACCCTTGTAGCTTCTCTTTTTCATCCTTGATCCCCTCCCATACAAACAACCTGTCCTAACTATGTTTTCCTAATTGTTTATAGTTTTGCTATTCCTGTTTTGAAATCTGTCTGATATGGTATAAAGGACATATTTATTTGGCCACTATTGACCTTCATAGATTCTACTCCCCTAAATGTCCCCAAGTCTCCCCTCTAAATTTCTGTGAAGTCTAACATAGACTGGTGCACTCCGGGTAACCTCTGAAGTCCCGACATCCTTCTCAGTACTATCACTTTTGTTATCTTCTCACTGAATTTTTTTTGCCGTAGCAGCAATTCCTCATGTTTTGTCCAGCACATCTCCATGTCCTGTTCTGAATAATCCCAGCCTCAGGTTAGAGTGTAGGCAAAAGCCAAGTGATTAGACCACAGATGTAACATCATTTTTATGGAGCAAACACTAGTTGTTCTTTTGGAGAAACAGATTGTATGAAGCTGACTATAGGAGAGTCTGTCACAAGGAACAAATATGATAAAGATTTAATTCACACTTCAGAAATATGATCAAGGATTTTTTTTTTATATGAATAGAAGTATTGGATGTACCTTTAAAAAGTGCCTGTGAATAAACTCTATGGTAGTCTAATGGTAAGAAAGAAAGTAACACATTTATGTATATATTTATTTTAAAAGAATTTCTAGGCAGTATATTCCACTCTGCTCTCCACTGTCTGGTACAAATCAAAGTGGATGTCATAATATTTCCTGTGACTAACAGTAATTAGATATGAGTATGGCCAAGGAACTATTCATAATGAGGTAAAAGATTATAAGGAAGTAAGCTTCCGGTGCCTGATTTTATTAAAACTAGAAGAGAAGTTTACTCAGAGAATTCAAAATCAGGGTGTAGAATATCTGAAAGTCAGAAAAAAAAGCATACAGGACTCATTGTGAATTGTTATCCTAAATAATTAGTAGAATAAATGACTCTGCTTACTGACACTTTTGTTGTTGTTGTTGTTGTTGTTGTTTTTTAAACAGAACTCTGTTCAGCAAAAAAAAAAAAAAAAAAAAAAAGAGTAATTCCACCAGAAAAAAAATTAGAAATTCAAATTTAACATGTATGTTGACCAACAAGAAATTTATCTGATTTGCACAAGATTTATGGTGGTAAATTCAATAGTTAAGTATTCATTTTGGCGGAAGTATCTCTAGGAATACATGGTTGAATTTTTTTTAATTAAAAAAAAAAATCTTTTAGCTGAACACAGTGTGTTTTTTGAAAGTGACTTGGAGTAATTTGAAGCTGTGCTTGTATTGCTAGCCTTTGTTATACTTTGATATCCTTAGCCTGTGTTATACTTTGATAATCTACAACACTGGAAACAGATGAGCATTCTGTGGTATGAAACTAAATCCTGCGTCCAGCTAGCAGAAAAGACCAGAACAACCAACCGTGATCCATCCACTGCCAAGGTCACTGATTTCAACCAATGTGAAGGAGACAAGTAATTATTTTCAAATGTGAATATGTCACGTAGAGAAAGGGTAAACTCACCAAGAATCAGTGGAGCAGCACTACTTCCATTCATACTCCAGTAGTTCACATATGAGAAACTCAGTGGGAAGATGCTATAAAACTAAAAATCAGTTTTGCAGTACAAGAACAAAATGAAACTCCTTCAGATACAAGAAAGCATCACATTGCTACTTAGTTGTATTTACCTGATTTATGCATTTTTTCTTTGGTGATACATTGTTTGCCTTTAGGATTTGTACACGCCATGCTGTAACCTGGCAGCTCAAAACCACGTCTGTTTGCTTACTCCCCTGCATGAGGGATGAGGGGAAAACCTGGAAACAAAATAGAACTCATGCGTTGAGATAAAAACTATTTATTAAGACAGAAAAGGGAACTGGAAGCAAAAATGCAACAAAATATATGATGGTTGCTCCAAAAGGAATGGGTCCTATATATTTACATGGAAACTATAGCAGTTACAAAGAGCAGAGTAACACTATTTGATAGAGCAAATTCTCAGCTAGAAAACACTATTTTTCAATGTATTTGCCATCATTAGCTATGCATTTTTGCTACTGATGAACAAGAGCCTGCATTCAGTGCTTCTAAAGATCTGCACTAGCAGAGGTGACCCATATTTCCATTGCTGAAATGCACCATCCACTCCATCACTGTGCCAGCATCCACTGTTTGGTCTCCATAAATGTTCAGCAAGCATCAGTGAATGCCAATGAGTGCCATTTATTATTATTATTATTTTTTTTTTTTCCTGGAACAATTCAGTTCCACACCTTCATTTCATGTATACTTCCATGCCAGATGCTATTTTGTTAGATTGCCCCTCTGCTGCCATTTGTCACATGGCAACAGAACATAATGAAATGTTGTTGGGAACATTGAAGCTCTACTGTCATACCACCAATATCGGCTTCTGATATCATGGGTCAACATGATAAAATAGGAGGCACTAAATTCAGAGCGGACTTCATATTTATAGGTGTGTTTATGTGTGTTAAATGATATTAATTTAAAATATTTTGTTCTCATTAGATGTAGTAGAACAGCCAACATAATAAAATAGGAGACGTTACATTTGGAGCAGCCCTCATACATTTACGTATACTTATACATATACTTAGTTGCCACCCAATTAACAATGCAACTGCCCACTAACTGATGACCCATCACCAGTGCAAGATCTTACCCCACACGAGCTGACACCAAACCTATCCCTGAGCAGTGTCTGCCTTCCAATCAACTTTTCACAGTGTTATGGCCAAATGGTGTCACGTGGTATGGAATACCCCTTGGCCTACTTCAGGCACTCTCCAGGCTCCATCCTATTTGTTGATTTCCTGTTCATAGTCCTTTTTTTTTTTTTTTTTTTTTTTTTTTCTGTTTGATGACTTTTTTTTTTAGTTAACTCAAGACTTGACTCTCATATCTAAATTACTGGGCATATTCATTATTAATACATAATTATTGTGGATTATGTATGCCTATATATGTACAGCCTTTTAGCCTTTTTTTACTACTTTTTTTTTCTCTTTTTTTTTTTCTCCTGTAGTTCCTATAGTGTGCATAGCCTTGTGTCTCTGATGAATATTCTCAAAATGGGAATGTACTTAGTGAGAAGAGAACTTAGTGGCAATTCTACATCTGATATTGTGGCTCTCTTGGAAATGATGAACAGATATGAAATAAATAGGATTCTTTAAATACTTGACTCCTGACTGAGATGTCAGCTGGTGTGAATCAGTGTAGAACACTGGACTTGGTTAGAGAGGCAACAATTTAGACTGATGGTGGATTAGATTCATTGTCTTTAACTGAGAGGAACGTCTATTGGACAATTATGTTATTAAAGATTTGTAGTAATCAGGGGAAGTAGGAAAGCAGAAAACGCTGGTAAGAAAATGAAACCTGCTTTCTTATTGATGTCACAGAGTGGATAATTATCTGCTGGCTAACAGACTCAAAAAAGTACTGTTACAGTCTATTTTGTGTTCCTATGTTTTTTGTTTTTTTTTTTCTATCATTTCATTCAGAAACCACTCATATATTACTACAAAGAAGCAGTCAATCTAACTGCAGTTTCCACACTGTAAGAGGTCATCCTTTTACGCCATTGCCTCAAAGCTTGCTGAGGGACACAGATGAATAAGTTCAAGCAAGTCCTGACCAAGGATTAGAAAATCCTTTATCTGAAGAGACAACAGATGGACAAGGACAGGGGCAATGAGAGAGAGATAAGTGGCAGCTAAATGGCCAAGAAACAGTCTTCTGTGTGGACTTATCTCAAGGGAGACAGCCATCTCAGGGGGTGCTCACATGGTGCTTACCCAAGCGCCCAGGAATGTCACGTAGGCAGGGAAGAAGGAGGATAAAAGAGGGTCCAACAACCATGAAGGCAGGTTTCTGACAACAGATTCCTCATGACCTGCCTCTCCCTACTGGGCTTGCTCTGTTCTCTACCTGCTTGCTGCCTAAGGATGGCCCCTCTTCTGCTGCTCTCCCTTCTGAGGAGGCTGTCTGCCATCAGATCCCTCACTACAAAAGGCCTGCATGCTGACGGACTCTCCAGGGCCTGCTACTGGAGACCTGTTGCTTCCGCCTGGACTTCTTCCTGGACCTACTTGGTACCTGCACCTTCTTGCTGCCCAAGACCGGCCACGCTGCTGCTGCTCTTCCCCTGTGCTTTTGCCCCAGACCATCGGAACGTCATGCAGTGGGACTGCTGCTGAATCCTGGTGGTGACTATCCCTGCTTTACGCAATTCTTGCTTCTTTCTATCTTTTCTATCGCTCACCTTCCCTTCCCCATCACCCCAATCTGTAATAGGGTCTGTCCTCCTTTTCCCCATCTCCCTTATTAAGATTGGTACTAAACTGGTCAGACCAACATCTGGACTGTTGTTTCCTAATCTCACTCCAGGTATACACATTTCAAAGAACCTCCTCTCCCTCCTGGTGTGAGACAACACCATATTCATTGTTTCATTGTTTTCTGTATTTGGTAAAATACGTTTATTGTTTTTTTAAAGGGCTTTTTTTCATGTACTGAGCAGATAAAGCACTGGTTTACTTGCAATATTTAATAATGTCTTAGTTTTCTTTGCAGTATTATTTTTATAAGGCAGAAAAAACACTAACTTTTTTTGTGGAATGGTCTGCTTCAGAACTTCAAGGCAGGCATCAGCTTCCCTTGGCCTGTGAAATAATTACCATTCTGAAGGAGACAGGTATAATTAATGAATATAATGGACTCTTCCCTGCAAGATGCCTGTTATTCATTCAAACATTAACCAAAATGCCACTTGTCTGCGTAAACATGCTTTCTCCTATCTAGCTAATTGTGTTTTTATTTCTTTGCTTTACTTTAGTTTTAAGAGCTGCTGTTGTGATAAGGAGACACTGCTTTTTCTCCAGGGGAGAAGAGATTCTGCTCATGCATAGTAATAGCTAATAAGATGAAGGACTTTGATATGGATAAGTTTCAATTTAGATGGCTGAAGCATGACTTTACAACACTGAAGACAGTTATCTAAAATGAATATTTCTTTAAGAAAAATTTTCAGGTTTTCTTTGTATGGAAACCAAGAAAACTTCAGCCTAAGCACTGTTTGCTGTCGTGTGGACATTGTCCCTAATCTTCTCATCTCCTCTGCCATATCTGTGAACAGCATAAAGCAGTCATACATGTGTGGGATACTATGACACTTTCCTAATCTTCTGAATTGAGTGAAATGTATGTGGCAGCACATAGATACATTCAGTAAAACTTACTTGCAGCCTTTTCTCATATTCAGTTTAACCTTCCACTGTCTGCTCTTTGTCATCAAGAAGGCCCTCCTTCCTCCTAATACTTGTGCCATCTTTTCTTCTTTGCGTGTCCTACTCCTCTGCAGACTCCTGCTGACCACTCAGTGAGAAAGGGGACCGTCTGCATAAGCAGTCTTTTTTTTTTTTTTTTTTTTAATGTCAGTGAAGTCCTGCAGAGGAGCACAACTCCTGCCACCATTTTTACTACTATATGCTATGAAACTGCTGTAATCAGTGGGTTACGGGACTCAGTGGGAGAGGAGGGCCCAGAATAGCAAGCTCTTATTCCAGAATTTTTAAGTCTTTTAGACACCAGTTGTTTCTACAGCATATAGACAGTTCCTATACTCTTTCAAGACTGGATTGTTTGTCTCCTTTTATGTTGTATAAACATTTATTTCAAGCTTATTGGAAATCTGGGATAATCCCCCGGGAAGAGTGGAAAATCCTTCTTACAAAATGAAGAGACTGCAGTCTTGATTGTTTACATTCTTCCAGATCTGCCACAATGTTCATAAGATGGAAGAGAGACTGGAAATGACTTAGTATGGGAAGAGTAAAGGATACTTTACAAAAAAGTCCACATATTTTTAGGAGATGTCTAAATATATTTTCTCAAAACTGTGGTTAAAAGATGTCAGTTTGGTGCCTGCCTAACTTTGGAAACGTATCTTTCACTCAGGCCTTAAAAAAACTCGCTTTTAATCACTGCATACACAAACAAAATTTTCCCAGGTCAAAATATCTGCTGCCTGCCTATAGCCTAAAATGATCAAGAAATTAGGCGGTTAGGGGTCCTAAGGTTCTCAGTGTTCTCCGGAGTATTTTGAGCTGAATTAAAACACAGATGTTGCAATTTCTTTCCTTCAGAACTGCATTTGGAAGAAGACATTAGGTTTTTTTTCTTTCTTTCTTTCTTTGTTTTGTTGTATATTTTTTTTCCTCTAAATGCTGCATGTCCTATGAGCAAATAAGATCTATCAGTCATCATGATACATTTCTCCTCTGAAACATGATGTTGCAAGTCTCAAAAGAGCCTGAAAAGGGAGAACATGATTCTGTAATTCATTACCGACCTGCTAAACTGGGAGACAGTAATCGTGAGTTCTGCTCCCTGTTTTCCAGACCGCTTAAATACTGTATTGTGAAGAAGATATGCAAGTAATAGAAGAAAAAAAAAAAAGAAAATGACATGTCACCCAATGTAGTATCACAGCAAATAAACTCTCTTGCTGGTTTCTTTTCTGATCTCTAAATCTTTTATATCTTACTGGAACAAAATAACAGAAACAGTGATTACCACTTCAAGAGAAACATCTGATCATAGCCTGTTGATGGGAGTGTGGCATGTTAACCTTGACCAAGAACTAAATGCCCACACCCCTCTCCTGTGAGATGGGGAGAAAATAGAATGAAGGAAAGAGGATTTGCAGATCAAGACAATAGCAATGCAATAGAAAAAGAGAAAGGTATGTGTGCAAGTAAAACAAAAAGAGAAACACATTCACTAGTTCCCAGCAGCATGGAGAAGTTGAACTACTTACTGGAATGCAGGGCCTGAGCATGTATACCAGTTTTTTGGGAAGACAAATACCATAGCCACAAATATTTATCCATCATTCCTTTTTCATTCTTGGTCAATTCATGTCATCTGTCCCCTTCTGGCATCTGGCCCACTCCCAACTTACATTTGAGGGAAGAGAGGTGAAGGGCAGAATGTGAAAGAGTGAAATCCTTGACACTGTGTAAGCACTGTACACAAATAGACAAAATATTGCTATTATCAAGACTGCCTTAGCCACAGATCCAAATCACAGCATTTTATATAGGCTGCTATACAGGAAATTTCTAGCCAAACTCAGTACTGGGTGGTAAAATGTTACTTTAGCAATAGGAAGAGAAAGAAGTTCTCATGCTTACTACATTCTGCACAGGCTATCATCTACAATGCAAGGTCACTCTCCTTCTTCTCGAGTTCAAATTTTAGAGGTTGAGATCTGTTCCATTCATTATGGGGCTCCTTCATGGGGATCTGATTCTTAAGTGGCTGGAAGTGTACTTTAATCCCTAGCTTTATATCTGACAATTAAACTCCGAAGAGCATGTGGGTAGTGTGAGACATTTATTTCCTCATTCTCATTCCTTGTGCTATTTTGTTTGTTTGTTTATTTGTTTGTTTTAATTCACCCTTTCCATATTCCATTCCTAGATACCAGGCCTAGGGGTGCAACTCTCCTTTGAACTCAAGATTAGGTTAAAAATGTCTGAAGTGGAATTATTTCAGTCTAGGATTTTACATGGAAGAAGGGCTGAATGATCAAAAGCTGCTTACCTACAGTTATTCATGGTATGAGAGTTCATGACACATTTTATAACTTCAGAGAATAAATCAGTTCTATGAGCCATTTATGTATTTTAAAAACGAAAAGCATAAGCAAGCAAATATTCACTTAATGAGACATATTTCTAAGCTAATATGTTACAGTTTTATTAGATAATTAAAGATGAACAGTACAATGATCAAATAATGGGCACATTTAAAATTCAGTCAATAAATCAGTTGGGCCTAATTATTCAGTTACTAAATTATTGCTTTGAGTAATCAGTTCAAGTTATGAGCTTGATGTGGAAAGAAACTCTTCCATATTAGCTTTGTCTTGAGAGCCTAACAAAGATAGAGCTTCCTTTCTCCTCTAGAATCCACCCAAATTCTTGCCAGTATAAGACATATTCATTATATCTTTCCAGTCTTAAAATAAGACTTAGCAGGAACTTCTTGCATTCATGGAAGAAAAAAAAAAATAATATGTATATATATATATTAATTATTTTACCTCCAAGTGAGATGCTGGAACAGATTGCCCAGTGAGGCTGTGGATGCCTCCTCCCCTGCAGGCATTCAAGGCCAAGCTGGATGGGACTTTGAGCAACCTGATCTAGTGGTAGGTGTCCCTGCCCATAGCAGGGTATTCATAGAGATATTGGAACTAGATATCTTAAAGGTCTCTTCCAACCCAAACCATTCTAATCTGTGATTCTATAAAAGTTTGTAGGTAGCTGTTTTTGCCTTGATAACCCTATCAGAACAATGATAGCCCTATCAGAACAAAGATACCTCTATAGAACAATGAAGGCTGCTATTAGGACTGAATGCTCTGCATAGACTGAGCATATAACTTTTACTCCCACATTTAAGTATTCCATAAGGCTAAAATTACAGGCTTTGATATTCCTGTAGAAGGTTTACATGTACATCTTGCATCTGTCATGAAAATATTTTTAGGATTGGGCTCCCAGCAAAACTGATGTCTTTGCTTCCTGTTTAGGCCATACAAATCTATAAAAAAGGAAAATTCAATCTTCCTGGGAGAAAAAAGATACTACTCATCTCAAGCCTTCTGAAATATGTTTTAGGACTGACACTGTGAGACTTGAGACCCAGGATGAGGATAAATGCAATAAATGACCTAAGAAAAGTGTGGTTTGAAGAATTTGTGAAATAATTTTAAGCATATTGTCAATCAGATTTTTCTATATTAGACAACTTGGACTTCTGGACTATCAAGGCACTAATTAGACTTCATGACAAATTCACATATATCTGGTGCGCTCTCTTTTATCCATAAAAAGTGTTTTATTGTGACATCAGTAATGAGGGAATGGGTTCTGAGTTTCTGATCTCATTATTGCTCTGGTATTTTTGCATCAAGACATGTGTAGTAAATAAATACTCTCTTACACATAAATATTTTGAATAATACTGCCTTTAACATAGGAGAATCTAACAATCAATTCAGTGACAGTTTATTAAACTTAAGATATATATTTTTTGTATACTAATCTCAGCTGATAGTGCTGACAATTTCCTTCAACATACAAATATTTTAAATAACTTATCCACAAAACAAATGTAACATTCATTTTCCATAAATCACAAGACTTGATTTCTATGTCTTCCCTTAGCTAAAAAATAAATGAGAATAATGTTTTATATAGCTAAGGTAAATATGTGTGTATATTTATGTGTATTAAAATCTGTGCAGATAGTTTATATGCATACAAAACCTTCCAGATTTCTGTTCTATGTTTAACTAGAAAAACATTTATAGAGCATATTTAATAAGACAGCCCCTAGAGGAGAAAGTTATTTATAGTTATTTTTGGACATTTCCTTTAAACATCTTGGACTTCCTCCTGTCAGAATTGTGATAAAACAAAATATGGGCAATTATGCTAACCTAAATCATAGTTTCTTTCTTGTCATTGTCCTACAAATATCTATTTAAGAACATTATATCTGTTTTAGCAGTCCACCAGTCTTGATAGTGTCTCATGAAACCTGTTGAGTACTGTGTGTCATTTTGGGAAAACAGAAAATCAGATTCCATTAGAAACAACATCAAAAGGTCATTCAAAAACTACTTAACTAATATTACCCTACATTTTACAGAACTATCTTTTTGGGAATAATTTTTTTTCCTAAGTGAAATAAAAGCTTACTTGTCTATGGGCTAAATAAGGTCTACTGAAATATAAGCAGTAGAAACTAATGTTAGCTCAGTGACATACTTCATGCTTTCTGACACTTCCAATTACCATAGAACAGTAATGACAAAGGTGTTAGATTAGGTAGTTTCCAATGATGTGTTAACATTTGAAAATTAAATGTTGGTAAGTTTATTCAAAAAGAAATAAAGAGTTTTAATGGCAGCTGCCACTTCCAAGGGACCAATCATTCGTGACTTAGTTGAGCACCCAAGACAATTTTTGGTAAAATTTGTTTGTGTGGTGGGAAGTACATCTATGGATTTTTTCATGCTGATCTAACTGATTTGCGGGAAGTCTAACAACCCTATTTCCTGCACCTGGTTTGACAATTGATGCCATCTGGTTCATTGGATTAGCAGCTGTAGTTCACAACTTCTATCAATTCAAATATGTTTGACAAGAGTTCTGCATCTTTGGTCTCTTCCAATTCATTTCCCTCTTTACATGCTGAAATCTGCAGAGCTTCTTCACTGCAAAACAAGGTTTTCTTAATTTATAGCACAGGGATAATAAGATGATGATTATTATTCTAGTTTAGTTAGAGATGGGGAAAAAAAAAAAAAAGACATGCATCTTTCCTACAGCAAACACAAGGGGATAGATTAACACTGAGGGCCACATCTGCATTTTATTTACTTCAGTGCAAATGAAGGGTGCTCAGTATCTCAAAGGACAAGAACATTCATCATGAAGAAAATAAATGTAATTATTGTGTTTTAGAAATTAGGATCAGGTCTACATGATTCCTTGTTCAATGTCTCATCTGCCAAAACGCACTGACTCCCTGTCAGTTCAATAAATATTTCAGTATCACTCTCATAATAAGAGAAATGAGTAAATTTGGACATGTGCCTTCCTTTATATATATCCTTTTAGAAATGAAGCAAAGTGCTCAAGGAACACATTGCCTTGCTCTGAGGAGAAATCTCTGACCTTAATTCTCTTACATATGAGCAGGACTGCCTTCAGTGTATCATTTTGTTTTCAGATTACTCAACTTCACACTATGATAAGCTATAAGCATGCAATGGTGGCCAATTAAATTGTGTTTCCGCATTAGCAAAAATAAACATATCCTTTTGGGAGAATTACTAATAGGGGTAGATATTTCACTAGCATTTATGGTGAACTAAAGTTAATTATGCAAGAGTTGGAAAGAGCACAAACGGGAGGAAAGTAATGCTATAATCATACCCTGTTCTCATACCTACTTTGCTAAATCTTTAAAATTTCTAAGTCCTAAGAGAAAACAACAAAACCAGTACTAACAAAACAAAACAGCAGGTTGGGGGAGGTGATCCTACCCATCTACTCTGTGCTGGTGAGATCTCATCTGAAGTACTGTGTCCAGATATGGTGTCCTCGGTACAGGAGAAAATGGACCTCTTGGAGTGCATACAGAAGAAGGCCACACAAATGATCCAAGGGATGAAACACCTCCCCTCTAAGGACAGGCTGAGAAAGCTGGGGTTGCTCAGCCTGGAGAAGACACTAGAGAGATCTCACAGCACCTTTTCATTATCTAAAGGGGGGCCATGAAAAATTAGGGGACAGACTCCTTAGCAGAGTCTATTGTGACAGGACAAAGGGAAATGGTTTCAAACTAAAAGAAGAGAAATTTAGATTGTATATAGGGAATTTTTTTTTTTTACAATTAGGATGGTGAGGCACTGGAACAGATTGCCCAGAGAGATAGTAGATACCTCATACCTGGAGGCATTCAAGGCCAGACTGGGCCAGGCTCTGAGCAAGCTAATATAGCTGTAAGCATTCCTGTTCATTGCACATGACTTGGACTAGATGACCTTTAAAGGTCCCTTCCTACACAAATGATTCTATGACTCTATAAATAAAGATCAAGAATCCCCACCCTCCACACAACACAGAGAGACTTTTGGTTTAACTGGATATATCTTAGACAGAAACATTTGTCCTTTCACTGACTAAACACCATATAAGGCTTTTTTTTGATCAATGTAGTACTAGGTTTTGGCTCAGTTGAGATCTTTCTTCTCTAGGTGTAAAAATTTTAAACAGATATATAAATGCTATTGAATCCTTCAGAAAATGGAAGGAGTTTCTGGCATACTATCATGCATGAGGCTTCCTGAAAACAAGTGAATGTGCATGAACAGGTTGCTATTTCAGTATGTAGCTTTAACAAATAACATGAATCTACATCTAATTCATATCTACATCTGTTATTTTCCAAATAGTGAAAAAAACTTGGCCTTTCTTATAGGTTTTATATGCTCTCTGTAATGATTAGTTGTAATAAGAATGTAATAAGAATTTCACCATTTGGTACTGTGTGAACACGTACACACAAAAAATCAAACAGCTAAATATAGAAATATATTTATAGTTGTACATAAATGAATGTATGTAGAACTTCCTATCAACATTAATTTTGGCAGAAGCTAGGCTGAAAACGTGTCAAGAGATGTCATGATTGAGCAAACAATGATGAAACTGCAATAAAGTATCCATTTGTCTGAGAATACTGTCATCTGTGTTACAATAGTTATCAGTTTTCCGTGCACAGATTGTATCTCAACTATTCGATTAAACCTACGATATTTGATTAAAAAATGATCTTGCTAACGTACGAGGTGTTATACATGACCCATTAGTTCATTTAAAAGATTTGAATTAATGTTTTCCAATCACTGAAGAATAAATTTCTTAGCAGGGTAAGTCGCCAGCAGTGAAAACTTGGCAATATATTTTCTCTCAAATAATAAAAAATACACGTATTGTGAGTGCAGGTACCTAGCAACCTTCTCTGCTCTTGCAGCTCACTGTCAACAGGCAGATTGTTAAAAACGTGTTAATTAGAAGTACTGCCATTTCCTGGGAGAGAAGGCTATCTTAACTGCCAGCTAATATACAGAAAGCCATTGCTTCAGAACTATTTCAATTAGAAAAATAAGATAAATGAAAACTCAAGTTTTCCCATGGTGTGTAGATATACTTTATTGCAAGATTTTATAAACTGCTGTGACAGATGCAGCAGAAACATCTCTATTAAAATTTTCATAGATTTTAAATAGCACATTCTATGAATGCATACACTTACTATTTTCCACATATTAACCAAATAGGAGAGGGAGTATATTATTTCTCACATACAAAAATATATATATAATTGCATATATATGCATTATATAGAGAAGGAAAGAAACAGAGTCTGAAGTCTAGCTTTACTTTTTTATGCAATCGGAGCAAAAAACAAACAAACAAACAACAACAACAACAAAAAAAACAATTTCCTATCATTCTGACTTCATGTTTACAATATACTTACCTACAGCAAAAATTGACCCAGTCAGCTTAAAGATTAAACAGGAAAGTTAACCTCATGGGTAATACATGGTGAAAAGATCAGCATTTAAAATCTCTTCAGTGTAACTTACTATAAGTTTATCCTTGTGCATAATCTAAATTCATGCTTTTTGAAACTGACAAGAGCAAAAACATTTTTCTAGGCCAGCAGGCCTAGAGGAAAGGTAGTACTTAATATATGAGCACTACTCATTTGATATATTTTGAAACACAGAGACATTTATTCATAAAGAGAGCAAGACTTCTGGTATCTATGCAAATCCAATGAGATTTTAACAGAATATTCAAATCAAAATTTCTTCCTCATGTGAGATCAAGGATAAAATTTTGTTGATAGTTTCTTACAGGGAAGTGTTTCTATTATCCCTGTTCTACAAACATGTATGAGAGTGGTACAGAAGAGACCAAGATGTGTACTGCAGCAGTCTGTTCAGCCAGCGTGCCCCAGCTTAGTGTCCTAACGAAAATAGAAGGCTTTCTTTCAGTCAGATGCTTGTTGGGTTCTACAATTGGAAAGACACATATTGATGTCTGACCAGAGTAGGCTTCAAACACACCAGTAAGATTAAAATGTATAGAAGTCAGTGGAAAAATAAGAGATGTATATATTTAGAACACATAGTTTAGTTAAAGAATTTATAATTGCTGTGACTGAGAGATTCAGTGTAATGAAGAAATTAATGATAAAATTTTCTTGTTTTTATTTATCCTAAAAAATCTAAAAACCTGATCTTTCTCTTCATCTATGAGAATTTTAGTCTTACTAAATGTATTATATATTCTAAGCTATTTCTCATCTAAATTACAGAAAGCCATTAGACATTAGGTGGTTCAAAATCCATTAGTAAATACTTGTATTGGACAATCAAGGTGTATTTTCTAATTTTGATTGGAAAAAATTCAGTTTGGAATAATTTGACTTACTGACTCATTTGCACAGTTGAAATGGGTTTGTGCGGCATGGTTTTGGTAGTGAGGATGCTGCAGGGTGGCCACTGTGAGCAGAGCCCAGCACTGCCCCATGTCAGAGCAGAACAGCTTGAGCTACTTCAACAGAGGCGCGCTGCTGCCAGAGCTGAGCCATGTGTGACACTGTATATGCTCTGGGAGAGCAGAGATAAGGAAGGGAAAATCTGCTTTGCAACTGCAGCTGGGAGAGAGGAATTAGGAAAAGTGAGAGAACAGCCTTGCAGACACCAAGGTTGATGCAGGAAGAGGGCAGGAGTTTTTTTGCTTGTTTGTTTGTTTATTTGCTTGTTTTTCCTCCAAATTAGCAACTGTACTAAAACTACCAATAGGATTTTAGAAAACTAAAATAGTTGTTTTCTGGTACCTCAGCCTCTAAAATGTGTGTTTAATTCTGAAACAAGGTGATTTATGACTGGTTGAAATAAAAAGGACATTTTTGGTTGTTTATAAAACTCCTAAGCATTTCTTAGTTTTAATTTGAAGGAGAAAAACCATCTCTGGAAGACTCAATAAACTTCAGGTTCTTGGCAACACTAATTTGCAAAATGACTTCCAATTGCTTTCATTGCTTTGCAGTTTCTTTATGAAGGTGTGCTTCATAAGGGCAAACATTTCCAAAATGCAATATCCCTTGGACAAAGGAAGGCTGGAGGAGTGAAACTCACAGAATTTAACAAGGACAAATTAAAAATTCTCTTCTTGGGAAGTAATAACCTTTTTTTAGCAATACAGGCTGGGGACTGACTAGCTGGGAAGCAGCTCTGCTGAAAAGGTCCAGCGGGTCTAAATGGATAGCAAGTTGAACATAAGTCAGCAGCTTTCTCTGGCAGCAAAGATGACCTGCAGCACCTTGGGGTGTATGAACAGCTGGTAATTCAAAGAAAGGGATTATTGTCATCTACTCAGCACTATGCATGTTCCATTTCTTGGCTCACCAATAAAAGGAAGATGCTGATTAACTGGGATGAGTTCAGTGCAGTGCCACTATGATGGGAGGGCCACTGTGATGAGAAAGAGCACTTGCCATTATGAGGAGTGACTGGGTGACTGAGACTTATTAAGCCTGGAGAAGAGAACGCTGGGAAGCCTAACAGCTACCTGCCTGCCTATACTTAACAAAAAGACTCAGATGAGCTCTTTATAGGAATGCTCAACAGGAGAAAAGACAATGAATGTGTGTTCAAATGAGGGATATTCTGACTGGATATAAGGAAAATTTTTCCGCCCTGAAAACATTTGAGCATTTGAGCTGGCTAATCAGAGAGATTGTGTAAGCTCATCTTTTCATATTTTCAGCATCGTGATCTGAAGCCAGAGCTTTCCCTGAGTTGGGAAAGAGGTTGAATCTGAGTCCTTCAGGAATAAGAAGCTCTGGGATTCTGAACTTGTGTAGATTGCTGAACAAGTGAAGTTTCCCAGCATTGCTGAAAACATGAGTAGATATATGCAGTCCTTCAAAATGCTTATTCAGAGAATCACAGAATCAATTATTAATTTCACTTTATTAGAAAAAAACATATAAACCAAGAAAATTTCCTCTCAATCCATTAGAATCAAAATCACTCTGAGGAACATAATTTTAAATACTTCAGCTGGGTGACAGAAATCTGTAAGATCTTTTGCTGGGACTGCAAGAAGTGTAGAGATTTCCTTTCAAAATCTCATCTAAATCTTTTAACGCAAAGAAATATTAATGAAAAATGGAGAGGAACCTGATATTTAAGACTTAGTTGTCATTTATTCAGTTGTCACCCATCTATATTTCTTTCAATTTTAACATTTCAACTTCTTTTAAAATTTTTATTCTGAACTTCTCCCACCTGATTCAGATGGGATTACACAATTCATCTAGTTTTATTGCTGGCACTCCAAAGATGAATCTCTGTTTCCTGTAAACCTGTTGTGACTCGCTACATCACATCTGCTGTTTGTGAGCTGCAAATGTTCCCTGCAAGAACATTTAATGGTGTAAATTAGTACTGATAAAGAAACAGAAGCTACAGAATTAATAGCTCTATATTTTCCCTCATCCAGGGTAAGTAGCAGAGAGAAAAAGATCAAAAATCCATATATATATATACTTTTCCTTATGCATACTTTTAAAATTTCAGTATTTCCTTGCATGGTTTTGTGAATTTGCCTTGGCCCCTCTATTTCTCATCCATATTGCTTCTGGAAGGAACAGACTGTCTCAGCATGCTCTCAGCATGTTTCCTTCTCTCCATGCTTTTTTGTGTGCTTGACAGCTTTATCTGGTACTTTGTGGGTGGTCTGATCTCCTCTAGCATCTTTAAAGTTGGGAGTTTTGACGTCATGCCAGGCTTGCAGGAGGCATGTAGTTCCCTCAAACCTTGTTCCTTTGAGTACTTTTTCCTTATTAAATCAGGTCCATTTTGCTTTTTCTATACCAACCTCATTTAATGCCTTATAGTCAGACATATTAGTATCATGAAGACAACCTTTCTCCTTTCCTGGTATTTATATTGACCTGTATGTTTGTGCAATTAAGAATATAAAGGATTGGTGGGTAACCACTCCCTTCATGTGTAGATCATTCAATGACAGAAGGATATTTGCGTTATTTACGCATCTGTACACTTCAGAAATGTTCTGTGTAGCAAGAAGACTCTGTACATATCACTGAGGTATTATTGCAAAACCAGTCACTGTTCAGAATTAAACTCCATTAAGTTTATGTTGAATACAAGTGTTCATGAATTTTTACTTCATAGAGATTGGAAGGGAAAGAAAAATTAGTTCTGAGTTGGGCTCTAAGAGAAGTCATTGTTGCAAAATGTTGCACAGCAGAAGAACATACAAATATATCTTGCTATGTATCTGAATTAACCAAGATAAAAACAATTTAAATTCACATTTTTAAATTATCAGGCTGTTTCTTTAAGCTATTACAAGTGCGTATCACATTCATATGAGACAGACAATGTATCTTACCTTTGAGATGAGAGAGATGCAATAAGGCTATACTGATTCTTTGATCTGAAGTCAAATCATTGAGTATAGAATACAGAGAGGAGGTACCTTCACTTGCACACAGTGTTGTTGGATGGCTATGAGTACTCCCACACATTACCAGGGACTTGCTCTTTTGAGTCACAGGCAGACTGCTCTACCTCAGGCAAAAGTAGCAATACAAGTTCGAAGAAAATGTTCTCCTTCAGGAATGGCAGCAGGAATGCATATAGGGTGTCTGGGGAATATAATTCTGGTTGGTTTTTGTCTCAATCACACTAAGCATCAATAGCATTGCATTACAGAGAAGATCTATTTACTCATCAGATATTCATCTTCACCATTATAGCCAAAGCTTAACTTTAGATAATGTTTTACCTTTAGTATCTTTAAAGAAGATGTAGGAGAAAATCACAAAGAAAAAAAAGGTTTAGCAAAGAATAATACTTTTCCCTTAAAATCCACAGGAGAAATAAAGATCCTTTCATGCACCATTTCCTGTGTCAATCCTGTTAAGTATTCCTTGTAGCCAGTAAGCCCTGGGCTCTGCTACCACCTCTGTATGTCCATGCCACTCCACATGTCTCTCTCTTCACCCATTCCTAGACATCTGCTGTTACCTTATCCTAAGTCAGCACTTTTAATACATCCTTTTACAAACCATCCTGGTAAAACTGATGCTTGCTAAAGTAGATGTTTTGTCTAGTAAAAAACATTCTGAACTGTGAGCAATCATTACTTCAAGTACCTTACTAAAAGCATGTAATTTTCCCAGTGCCTGCAAATAAACATTGCTAGAAACGGTATATTTTCTCATAAGTATTGTAACCTTATTGGCTAGGCTTATTTTCTGCCATTCTTGTAAAAATGCAGAGGTAGCAGATATGTAAGAGGCTTAGGCAGATACAAGGTCCACAGTATGATAGTTACATCTAGTGCATTTTCAGAAGTGTTTTATGTTGCTATTATTTTCTTCACGATCAGGAAAAACAACAACAACAACAACAACAAAAACTGTTTTAATGCTCTCAGAATAACAGGGTCATGCAAAAATAGTGATTGACATATTTTTTTAAACTGACAAGCTGTAAAATTCCAAAGGTGTTGCCAGTGCTGTTGACTCACTTTATGATAGTGTGAAAATGGGTAAAGACAAAGTATGAGGAGCAAGAGCATCATGTCTTCATTCAGAATTCTCTTTTACCACATAGAATAACTAGGAAAATGAGCAGATTTCATGCAACTAGGCAGAGCTATATTGCTTCAATCAATCAATCAATCAATGATCAATGTGGTATTATAACAGTTCATGTTGTTGCAATTCACAAAATACTTCCAAAATGAACAGGTGTGCCATCAGTAAAATAGTATGTTAAATTTACCCAAGTTTGTAAGGGTTTCTATGCAGGGATCAAATTATGTACCTTGCATCCTGCTTATGAAAACTAATGCTGTTTTATGGTTCCTTTATCCCCCCATACTTGAATAAACTATTTGAATGGAGTGGTCACCAGCCCAACTCCCCTGCAATGAACAGAGACACCTACAGTTACATCACGCTGCTCCAAGCCCTGTCCCGTTTGACCTGGTGGTCTGCAGGGATGGGGACTGATGTGTTATTTGCAACTGATGTGTTATTGTTTCAGATAACACTGAAGCAATAACAGGAATATCTGATACAACAGGTAATTCTTCACTGAAGAATCACAGAATCCAGTTCCAGTGCCTCATCACTCTGAGTAAAGAATTTTCTCTTAAACTGAAACCTAAATTTTATCTTGCATTAAAGAGAAAAAAAAAAAGAACATAGACTTTTCCTGTTGAGCAGGCATACACTGTTTAGAAAGATCTAAATGTCTCAAAGTCTTTCATTTCTTTCCTCTCTCTCAAGGCATTTTCAGTCCTTCATGTTAACTTAAGACAACACAGAAAAAATGCTTCCTTTGTGAATTATTGAGGATATTGATTTAAATGTGGTAACCATTTGGGGAAATGTGGTTGCGGTGGTAATACTGACTGATGATACTAAGTGGCAGCAAAATCTTGTCCTTTAGTTTTTCATATTATCTCACAAATACATGAAACAAAGAAAAACCCAATGTTTTCAAAGTATCATATAAAGTACTCTCCACAAAGCTGGCCTTAGTAATTTTTGCTCACCTACCTCACATTCCTTTGATGAAAAAGTTACTCAATATATATTTCTCATTTTTTTTGACATTATACAATGTATTTTATTTGATCAGTAATATCTATATGTATTTATCATTTTCTGTACACAGATATTTGAAAGAGAAAAATGGTGTTACTGGTGGTGTTTTTCTGAAGTAGCTCTACAAGGGAGAATTTGCATGCAAACTTTAATTTCTCCTTCCAGCTTCAACACAACAAAACTCAAAATTCAGTTGCTGGAATGCTTCTAACAGATCTCTATGTCACAATAGCAAAATGTCTAACAGCTTGCCTTTTCTGAAAGAGCATTTAATGTGATAGTGTAAATATTAGTCTTTTTATTCTCCATATTAATATAAGCACTTGAATTTTGGGCCAAGTACGTGTACAGTTGGATCCAAAGTTCAAGTTACATTTATGTAAGTACTGAGAAGTTTGATATTTTAATGTTCTTTTTCAAATAGTAGAGATTGTGAGATTAGGCATGTTCCATCTGCACTGATTTCCTGTGATATGAAATATAACACAATTAACAACTGACCATAAATAATTTCCAGAATAGAGGGAAGAGAATAAGAAAAATGAAAATGAACAACAGTGAAAAACACTACATAATAAATTGACATATCTTTAAAAATATAAAATTTAAAATAATCAGTTTCAGAGATAATTTAGAAAATGACTTTGAATTAAACAAAATTCTGGTTAGATGATTTCTATTAACTTTTATATAAGCTCATCACAGAACAAACTATATCTGAATTCATAAAAATCTATCCTTTTACAACAGAGACCATTGTAGAAATCCTTTTACACCAGCTAAGCTCCATTTGAGATCAAACAGTTAAGATCCATTTTGGATAAGCATTCAGTAGAAGCTAAATGGAAGAATTTTAGCAGAGATGAGTATGTATACCCCAAGGAAAGCTGTACTTCAGTTGCCAGGGTCTGCTGTTCCACCCAAAAGTGGTTTTGAGGTGAATAAGAAGGATCAACATCATTTACAACACATTACAAAATTGAATTTCTAGCCTGGGACCTAGAGACATGATCAGACACTGAATAGAGGGCTGTCTAGAGTCCTCATATTACTTATGAAGCAGTAAAGGATTAAAATGTGTTTTCGGCTGTGCTTCTGTTTGAAGGCATTGTCCTCAGCTACTACAGTACAGATCCTTTTTTCATTGTTGTTATTTTTAATGCTCATCCTTTAAAAGTTTCTTATAAAATGTTAAGTGGCTTTCATTATAAGGGGTAACATACAAAGAAAAAGGAACAGGAAAAAATAATGTTACAATTTTTGTATCCAGTTTTCTTACAAAAGCCTAACATTAGCACATTCATTTGGAAAGTAGGGTGAAATACTAAAACTGACCTTTGTATATTAAGTTTGTCCAAAGGTCAAATTGTGCAGATTAGTTTAAGTATGTTAAGAAAAATCTAGTCCCTAGCTCCTACCTAGGCCTAAGCTAGCTATGAAATCCCAGCTGGTAAATGCCAATGTGAAGGCACATGCAGAAAGACAACTCTACAATGCCTGGAGGAAGGTTATGCAAATAGGTCACTCTATGAGCAGTGGAAATAAGAAAGCATATTTTATTAGGAATTTTCGACTCTACAATTCCTCTAATTTTTTTCCAAGCACATTCCATATCTCTTCAAAAAAAAAAAAAAAAAAAAAGTAAAATTGACATATTTTACATATGTGGTAAAACTATTTCTTTTTTTAAATTATTTTGTAAATCTCTATCTTTGATGTTATTTTTTCACACTGTATTTCTCTGAAAGTATAACTATGGTCAAAATTATGCACTGAACCAAATGAAATATCTGAGATACCTTTTTATATTACAGTCCATTGTGTTAGATAATTCAGTTATTTTAACTGGATTAAAACAACCCACCAGTAAATATTAAGCCAGAAAAGTTCAAAAGTCACTTCATTCCCTGTCAAAGAAGAACACCTCCTACAATTCCTTTTATTTAAAATAAAACTTATGAAATTTTAGGTACTGCTGTCTTGTTCTGAGTGAATGCAAGTTAAATATTTTTATCAGTAGACTGTAAAATCAAACTAATCAGAAACCATGACTTCAACTAAATTAGCAATTCAAAAGTTTCATAACTCCAAAACATTTTCAAAGTGTCAGACACCACCTTTTAAAATTAGTAGTCTCACCAGTCTGTGAGTTGGTGGTTAAGGCACTCTTCATCAAAGGTGTTGGCTTATTGCAAATTAAAATGGGAGAGGAAAGTTAAGGAGCATGAGTAAGGACTAGGGGATTACTATGGCTTTTTAGCCTGTTTTTTTTGTTTTGTTTTAAGTCTCAGAAGGTTTATTTCAGAATGTAATCTCAAACTGGTAACAACTCAGAATTAAGATTACTTGATGAGACACTAAAAAAAACAACATCCTTTAAATATATCTGCAGAAAAGAAAAATGGGTCATACATCCTTTTAAGAAATGAAGCAACAGTTTTATATATGACTAGAAATCTTAACAGAAATGAATTTCTATTTAACTCATTCACCTACATTAAGCTGAGCTAAGTGTCCCATGTAATAACATCTTATAGCCATGTTATGTTATTTTTAAAGATATTGAATAAAATCAGTACAAAATCAAAATGAAGTTTGCTTCTGGTCTGCAGCCAAGTGTAAGAGGTTAGAAATACTAAAGACTTACTCTTTTCCTTAAAATGAAAAAATAAAAATAAAAATAAAACATTTAAAGAAACAAAGCCAAAAGCCATCCTCTTTGTTCCCTGCTCACTGAATGAAATTTCAACAAAGGATTTAAATTTGATTGAAAATATATTTAAATTATTCAGGTTCACCCAATTCTAGTTTTATCCAATCAAAGTTTTATGTAGTTTTGTGTATCAGATAAGCTGACCATTTTCAGTGGTAGACTTCACACATGTAATATATATAAAAAATATATGAAATGGGAAACTTATATTAATAAATTAATGCAATATTATATTGTTATTGGAATGACTACAGAGATTGTTTTGTTAAATATCACATATATTGAGTACTAATCTGTGTAAATGCTTTGTCAGAACCAATATTCTTATGGTTGTATATTGTGTTGCCATGTTTTGCTTTGATGAATCCAAAATGGTATGGAAATATAGCACTTTACTAGCTATGATGTCCTTTTATGTTTTACGGAGAGGTTTAAATAAACAGCACAATACTATCTAAAACAGAGTGCAGAAAAGGGTATAGATTTTCAAAGGTTGGTAACTCCACATTCTTATGATATATTTTCTCAACATGTTTGTACAACAATATCAGAAAAAAAAATAAAAAGTAAAATAGTAAGAGTAAGCTCTTAATCTAGAAAAATTCTTAATCTAGAACAACAAAAAAGACAATCTAGAACCTGTCCTAATTCTAAATCATCTATCCTAAATGAGAAAATAAGCTTGTTTTTCCCATGAAATATGGAGATCTATTTAGTTTTATAAATCTGAAAAACAGACACAGAAATCTTTATTATAATAAAAATAATAACTAAGAAAAATAATAGAATATGCTGTTCACTTATTTTTCTGTATTATTTTGCATATGCTTTAGTTCTTATTTTCATCATCAAGTATTACCTAAATATGTACTGCAAAATAGAACACTTGATTTATTTTGTATTTTCTATTCAGATACAAATATGGATTCCCCTTAAAACCCTGCCTGATAATTTAAGAAGATACAGAGATCAACGAAACTGGCTTTTGCAAAATATACAAAGCTCAAGACTGCCTAGATAGTAACTGTAATAATTCTACATAAAGCTGCAGATATATACAGGCTGATTTAAAGAAGCATCATTTCCTCACCACAAAGTTTCTAGGAACCACTTTCTGAAACCTATGTTCCCTGTGATATAGCTAGTACTGCCTCTAAAATCACTATGTATTCAATAAATAGACCATAACAGTACAAGCACCAATAATCAGTTCAACATTTCTGTTTGTATTGTAAGACTACAAACAAAAGTCAAAGCATGAATGAAGCAAAAAAAGGTAGGATTTCATGTTTTATAATTCAGGCAGTTAATGTAGACTACTTACATCCTCTGTACAACTTAACTTGAAGAAATCTGAGAGTTCTCTTAACTGCAGACAATCCCACAAATATTTTTACCCATAACTTTCCCCAGCCTTTGGGCAGTAGACTTTCTAACTCTATTTCTTTCAGTGTAACCCTTTCTGTTTCTGAATGTGCTCTCCTTGAAATTTTGACATAGCATTTTTTCCCTTCTTCTCAAAACTGACTTATAAAGTACTTGCCAATTTCTTCCATCTGATTCTCTTTTGGGGTCTTCCTTGGTTCAGATGCATTCCAGAAGATACAGCCTTTTCCCTCATGTTAAAAAGAGGTATTGTAGTTGAAAATCAGATGACTGAGTACAGCATCACCCAAGCACATCAAAAGTCTGTGATGCCTTTTGGCCAAGATAGCAATCCTTCTACAAAGGGGATAAACTGCAGGAGACAAAACCAGAAGCCACAAGGTAGTGAATTCTGGTTAAATCTTGATTTCAGAAATCTAGCCTTACTCTTCTGAAATGTTTTGTCTTGAGTTATCTCTGCACAGCATAGTAATGTCGTAAAATTCTCCTCCTGTTGCTAGGTGTGCTTATCTGGTCTGTAATACTGCAGAACAGCATGTACAGTGGAGAAAGAATAATTGGAGTAAGCCATCATGGAAGTTACAGGAATATGTACTTGTTCTTGTCACTTCTTGCCACTCACGATGCCCTGCAACCTGTCCTCTATAAATGATGTAGTATTGGCTGTCTTTTACCAACACTGTGGTCATTTTATCCAAAGTAGACCAGAGCTCTCTATTAAACCACTTCAACTAAAAGCAAAACCATGTGCAACAATTAACTTTAATTGTGTAATTGCATTTTGTGTATTTGCAAAGAGAGGAAAGAAATGACTTGTCAAAGCAAAGTCGAATTTAGCAGATTCTTTTTTTTTTTTTTTTTTTTTCTTTTTTTTCTCTATCTAGCTTCCCATCACTGGCATGTAACATAGTAGAGACTCCAATAACTAAACTGCTGCTGCTGCCCTTGATAGTGTCATTCAAACTCTTTTTGAGGTTCTCAACAAAAGAGACACTGAGCTGTTTGACAATTAGATTTAAAAGGCACAGAGGAAACAGCAGTCCATAAACATGAATGACACCCTCAGAGAGTCTACTAGCTTCTTTTTTTTTTTTTTTTTTTTTTTCTGAATGGAGAAACAAAAGGATGACTGCAGTGAGGAGGGTATAGTTGTAATCAACTTGTCATTTGTATTAATTATACAGTTTCAGGCCTGCATACAGTTAAGGTCATAGACTAAAATTCAGGTTCAATTCTTGTTACTCTTAGACTTCTCATGGGATGTTGCTCAGTCAATTTATTTTTAAGTGGATGAATTCCTTTTAATGTTAATGGGAGTAATAGAATATTTTCCCCAGTCACTGATTTGAATTTTCAATTATGCTTTATTCTTTTTTATTATGATTATTATTATTATAAATCAGATCTAGTAAGGGAATTTAAAAGAACCGGAAAAAAACAAACAAACAAACAAAAAACCTCCACATTTCATTGACCAGAAAATACTGAATTTGGAGTAAAAAACATTTTATTAAAGGAGTTTCCTAATTTTACTAGAAAATATTTTCCAGAATTAATTAAAAGTGTTTATAAGGTTTCTCAATTTAAGTTCAATTGATATAAAATAGATGTCTGTTTTTTAAAAATACAATACAATTTTCTTCCTAACTCTTCATTTCAGAAATTCTCTTGGAAAAACAATGTATACAAAGCAATTAGGTTGTTAAAAAGAAAAAAAAAAAAGTCTTTCTTTTTCACTTTAAAATTTGTGGCAGATTCAGCCACAAATTTCACCTGTGATCTTGCATTACACTACAATACAAATAAATGGGTAACGAACAACCACCTAAAATAATATGTAATTTCCACTGGATTGATGAAATTAGTTAATGAAATGGGAAGTGTCCTAAATCTTACAAAAACATCATTTTATTTTATTTTATTTTCCAGATGGAATGTTCATAAGAAACCATTTAAATTGCAACTAATTTCAATGGGGCTAGTGTAAGCAAAATTTTTCAGTTTCAAGACAGCTTGGAGAGTGTTGCTGGGAATCACATATATTGGATGAAAAAGCAAAGAAAACAGGAATCAGATTCTATACCTAATATTAAGATCAATGCTGAAAAATGTAAGACATTCCCATAATATGAAAAAAGCCACATGTAAAGAGAAAACAATTAATAGAAATAAAAAATGCATACAGTTTATTCATTTATATGACTGCATTTGACAGAATTCTGTCTTCTGTTAATCATTATATAGTTATCTAATCTCTGACAAACCATTTCTTTCAGGTAATTTATGTATACAGTGAGACAACCTCTTTATTTCTGTGTTTTTCCTCTAAGTCTCAGATCAAATGGAGTTAGTGAAAATGATTTTTGTACTATTTCACTTAGTTATTTCAAAAGAAAAGAAAAAAAGTTAAAAAAAAAAAAAAAAAAACAACCTACACTAGACTTTCTTGTAACATGGTCGGTTGAGAAGAAGCGTTTGTCATACTCTTTGTCATTGACATAATCTGGTTTCCAGGGTTTCCAGTTGTGTAAAAAGGAGGAAAAATTTAATTAACTATATGACACTGTAATGTATTACATCATCCTCTTGTGATTTCTTAACCTTAGAAGTTATGAGCTTTGTATACATTGACAAGATATTTTACATGATAAAATCTGATTCAGGCTGAGAAGGATTATTTCAGGTTCAATGAAAAAAAGATTAAAAGTTGGTTCATCAGGAAAAAATCAACAAAAGAGTTTATTTTTATATTTTCTATATATTATATATAATAATATGTATTGTATTACATATAATATATATGTATAATATTATATATACAATATAATGTTTTATTTTATAAATGTTTCAATTACAAAAGTACTCCAATTATATTAAACAATAAATAGACTGAAGAAGTTTGACTGAATGAACCTTTTCATTTTTTTCTCTCAGAACTCTAGACTGACTCAAGGATGTGTTTTTGTATGTTTGGTTTAATGAAATGTTTTGTATATATGTATATATATTTATGTATATACAAACCTACATATGTTTATATGCCTCCTGTGTGTCTATCTGCTACACTGAAATCAGAACTTGATTCTCAAGTAAGGGAATAGAAGTCACTGATTTTATTGTTGGAGATTTCAGGTCTGTCTCATGAAAATTTTCAGCATTTTAATTACTCTAACGTACAACCTTGCAAACCTCACTTTTGATCCTTCGCCTTGTACGTAACTATTGACTTTGAAGGTAGCTCTGAAAGCAAGAAAGGAACGGTTTAGATTTATCATCAGCTCTACTGTCTAACAGAATTTGACAGCATGAAACTATGAAATGGATAGAATGATTAAAATTTAAATCCAGTCATACTTACAAAGTATTAAAGTCAATGTACTTTCTAAGCCAAAAGTCATTGGTGAGAGTTAAGACTGAAGTACTGAACCTTTTGGGGTCCATCAATTTCAATTCATTTCCTCTGATTTAATGGATCAGTACTTGGTCTCTTCAATCTACCATGCCTATGAAATGTCAGTCTTTTCAGTGACAGCTGCTGAATCTATAATAACCTGAATATGTAACAATAATTTCAACACTTTTCCAGCACTGGAATATTTAACCACGTGTGTCTATGAAATCGAGGTTGATGCAGCACTACTGAGTACAGCTTGCTTCATTTTGCCTTAGCACTGCAAATAGCAGAAGATTAATTCAATCATCTTTATGTGGTGCATTTTTGTCCTGAGGAGTTCTGATTCTATACAACAGCCATGTTTTGTTTTGTTTTGTTTTGTTTTGTTTTTCTTTCCATAGAATCATAGAATCATAAATCGCTAAGGTTGGAAAAGACCCACAGGATCATCCAGTCCAACCATTCGCCCATCACCAATGGTTCTCGCTAAACCATGTCCCTCAACACAACATCCAAATGCTCTTTGAACACCACCAGGGTCAGTGACTCCACCACCTCTCTGGGCAGCCCATTCCAGTGCCTGACCACCCTTTCAGAGAAGTAGTACTTCCTAACGTCCTGCCTGAACCTTCCCTGGTGCAGCTTGGAGCCATTCCCTCTAGTCCTATCACTAGTCACACAAGATACATGGTTTTATTAAGTATATATTTATATTCAAAACAGTAAATTATTCAAAACACATCATAATTATATCTCGAAGCAGCTGGAATTACTATACTAACAATTCACCCAACAGAAACAAGGAAAACATTTAAATGAAAATCTATTCATAGATTCATAGAATCATAGAATCTTAGAATCATAGAATCATAGAATGGCCTGGGTTGAAAAGGACCACAAAGATAATCTAGTTTCAAACCCCCTGCTATGTGCAGGGTCCCCAACCACTAGACCAGGCTGCCCAGAGCCACATCCAGCCTGGCCCTGAATGCCTCCAGGGATGGAGCATCCACAATCTCCTTGGGCAACCTGTGCCAGTGCGTCACCACCTTCTGTGTGAAAAACTTCTTCATAATATCCAACCTAAACCTCCTCTGTCTCAGTTTAAAACCATTCCCCCTTGTCCTATCACTATCCACCCTTATAAACAGCCATTCCCCCTCCTGTTTATATGGTCCATTTAAGTACTGGAAGGCCTCAATGAGGTCTCCCTGGAGCCTTCTCTTCCTCAAGCTCAACAAGCCAAGTTCCCTTAACCTTTCTGCACAGGAGAGGTGCTCCAGCCCTCTGATCATCTTAGTGGCCCTCCTCTGGAGCCGTTCCAAGATCTCCACGTCCTTCCCGTACTGGGGGCTCCAGGCCTGGATGCAGTACTCCAGATGGGTCCTCACAAGAGCTGAGTAGAGGGGCACAATCACCTCCCTCTCCCTGCTGGCCACCCCTTTTTTAATGCAGCCCAGAACACAGTTGGCCTTCTGGGCTGCAGGCACACATTGCCGGCTGATATCCAGCTTCTCATCCACCAGGACCCTCAAGTCCTTCTCCGCAGGGCTGCTCTCAAGGGGATCTTCCCCCAGTTTGTATAAATACCTGGGATAGCCCCGACCCAAGTGTAGCACCCTGCACTTGGCCTTATAGAACCTCATTAGGTGGCAATGATCATATGATACATCATATTTGGTCAGCAAAAATAAAATGCAAATTTTACATTGTCCAGCAAAACTCTAAATATGACATTACACAGGGAAGAGCACCTAATTTTCTGTGCAGAGCATATTGCCAATAATGACGAAATGTGACATGTTATTTCCTATAGATTGAAATATAGTTAGACTATAGCTGTTCTGCTACATCTAGTAAGAATGTTTAAAATGAAAATCAGTATAAAAATAGACTATGAAATATAACTTTATTTGTCATGTTTTTAGTCATGTCTATAAATATGAAGTCTGCTTTGAAAGTACTGCCTCCTATTTTATTATGTTGGCCCACAATATCAGAGGCAGAAGCTGGTGATAAGGCTTTTAAGATTGAACTTTCCCACCAATAACCCCTTAAATTTTGTTGCTGTGCAACAGATGGCAGCAGAGGGGCAAGCTGGCAAAGTGGTGTCTGACATGGAAGTGTGTATAGAGCAAAGGTGTGTAACTGAATTCCACCATGCAGAAAAAATGGCACCCCTTGACATTCACTGATGCTTGCTGAATGTTTATGGAGACATAGCAGTGGATGTGAGCACAGTGATGATGTGCCATGTTCTGGATGGCCATGTAGGTATTTACATCAAGAGGGACCCGCTGCTGCCGGAGTGATGCCGTGAGTGATGCCGGGTGCTCTGGGAGAGTGGAGTTATGGAAGGGAAACTGCCACACAACTGCAGCTGGGAGAGGGGTGCGAGATGTGGGAGGAATGCCCCTCATGGCACCAAAGTGGGCGCAGCACAAGGTGCTCGGGACGCACGACAGCAGCTCCATACAGCCCAGGACCCTGCAGCCTGGCAGGCACTGTGCGGAGCAGAGCTCCCCCTGTGGCCACGGAGGGGACTGTGGTGCGGTGGTGGATGAGGCCCATAGGAGGTGTGGTCCATGGATACTCCTGCAGGAGCGGCATGGGTGGTGCTGCAGCCTGTGGGGAGGGACCATGGTGGTGTGGGCAGGCTGTGAGAGCTGTCGTCTGAGGGGTTCCGTGATACAGAGCTGTGCTGGGGCACTGATGGGAGAGCTACAGCATGTGGGAAGCCCATGTGGGACTGGTTTACGAAGGACGGCATCCTGTGGGAGGGAACCACTTAGAATAGAGGCAGAGCAACCATGGAAATGCGACAGAGCTGAAGCATTATGGCCTGACCACAAGTGTGTGCCCTTATGAGGAGGAGGTAGAAGAGGGTAAGTGGGGACAAAGTGATTTTAGTTTGCTTTTTGTTCCTCATTGCTCTAATCTATTAGTAATACGCGATAAATTACATTAATCTCCTTACGCTGAGTCTGCTTTGCCCATGAGGGTCGCTGGCAAATGATCTTGCCATTCTTATCTCAACCTTGGAGCCGTTTTTCATAGTATTTTCTCCCCCTATTCCACTGAGGAATGGGAATTAGGGAGTGAAGTGGTAGAGTTGAATTGGCCAAAGGTGTGAAACCACCACATTAATTGTAGAGATTTAAAGGGAGCTTATTTAGATGTTTTTTTTTTTCTTCTTTTAGTTCTAAAATTAGTTACCTGTTCCATCATGCTAAAACTATAATGTAACTAACACGTGAGGAAAAGTTACAGCTTACATCCCATTTAACATGCAGAAATACACATGGAAATCATTACTGTCTCAGTATAGAAAAAAAAGCTTAGGTTAGCAAAGCAAGGTCATTAAAAAAAGAAAAGTTTTATACTGTAAGCAATTTGTTGTTGTTGTTGTTGTTCATAAGAAAAATCCACAAGAATTTACAAAAATGAAAAGTGATTCATCCTTCTTTTAAAGGTTAAGCCATCCAGTCAAGGAAGAAATAAAACTGATATGTGACTTCAGTGGTCTGTCCCATTTTACAAATAAAAAGGATGAAATGCTGTATGAGTGCACAGGAGAAAAAAATGTGGGGTAAATTGTCTACAAATTATATCCAAGTCCAGTGAATACAAACACAGAAGTCTCCAGCAACTGCTGTTTTGTTTCGATAGCTTAAAAAAAGAAGGGGGGGGGGGGGGGGGGGGGGGGGGGGGGGGGGGGGGGGAGGGGGGGAGAGGGGGGGAGGGGGAGAGGGCTACATTACTCACTGAGTATAATTGCATCTTTAATATAATCCAGAGTTATAGTTCCTTTAGAAATCCAGACAGTTTTAGATTAGATTTTTCAGGTGTGAAGTAATATTTCAGTCACCAACAGACACCGTTTCCATTTATCTTAACAGTAACAGGCTATGGGATATCTAAATTTGCAATATATATAAAGTAAACTACTAAATTCCATGCAAACACAATAAAAACTTCCAAAACTATTTTTGAAAGAAGGTAAAAGTTCTAACAGAAGGAGGCTTTACGCCTGTAGAATTAGTATGCCCCTGCCAAGTTAAGTAAAGATGAAATTATCTTCTCCTCAGTAGAAGCACAAGTAGCTATAATAATCGTGTGAAGATTTAGAGTAATGAGTCTTTATCCTACTGGCATCACCTACCTCTTTTATATCTAATCTACTCCTCCCCTGCATTTATTTTAAAATACTAACAAGTAATTCAGCCCTATATTCTCTGTTTTCATTGGATTACAAATCAATGGAAACTCCTGGAATATGTTTCTAGTAGGATGCACAAATTTGCATTAAAAAAAAGTCCTGCTGAAATTGTAGTCCAAGAAAATTAGATAATAAAAAATATTCCTAAAATCAGGAAGGGATGAAACATCATCTTTCATTAATTTTCAAGTAAAAGTGTCTCAGATCTGGCACATTATCCTTGGTTGCCAAATATGTCTCACACAGATGAATAGATATTAGATCAGAATTGATTCAGCGGTGTTACACAGAAGTGTGGAGTTACCATATCAATGACAGATGCCATGGGGAAAAGTGTTGTCTGCTTTTAAGGCTTCAAGTGTCTTGCCATGGCTTTTCTGGTGGTGAAGGTTTTGCACATTGTCTCATGGAATCTGGAGCATTAACATGACACTTACTGAAAGTGCAGTTTCCCATTGTGCCTATGAACATCCTAACAGCCCATATGCAGAAAAACTTTTTTAGAAAAACTTTTTAGAAAAACTAACTTTTTAATAAAGGCAAAAAAAAAAAAAAAAAAAAAAACGTTTATTTTTCAGTTATGGAGGATCTAAGCTTACTTTAGTGCTGAAGGAATAAGTCATCTTAGTTAGACGAGAGTAAAGAGAAATCTTTAAAAGACAACTAAAAATCCACAAGGTCCAGACAACAAAAAGTCAACTTTAAAGTAAAATGTTCCAGTAACTTTCAGTTCAAGCAATTTCAAGAATTGGTAAATGTTAATAAATGTGCCACAGGCTTTCTGAGTTTATAAACCATGCCATTTATCTGTGTTTGTTTGAAAGGAATAGACAGGTGAAGTCTTATGGTGAAGGCACTCTAATTAAAAGAATTACAAAGATTAAACAAATATGAATGACCCCCAAAATATTTGTGTGTAAGCTGGAAAAATTTCATTCTACTGTCTGCAGTCATTTTGCTGTCTTCAGTGGACTCTACGCTATGCTGTGAAGACCTTCATTTACCAACATCTTCTCTTACTCTTTTCCTTATTCTTTCCCGCTATCATACTTTACAGAATGTAATGCTGTCTATTAAACAATAACAGTGTGAAAACCCAAAATAAACCACCTTTTATTATTACTTTAATCTTTTTTTTTTTTAATTATTTTTAAACAAATGCTTTTAATTTTTATGGACAACATTATAATATATTGAATAAGTAGTATGCTTCAGCCAAAAAATAAAAGTCAATATGCATTGGTACTGGAAATCAACATAAACCTGAATATCACTATTATTAGTAACTCACATCACTTGAGTTACTAAAAATAATGAATACTGGAGTAATTTATTTTTATTAAGATTATTGTCTCTATATACTGATCACTTGTTCTGCAGCCCCAACTCACTGAGTAGGCCAAGATTTATCTTTTTTTATCTAAAATGTTAATGTGAGGCAAAATATTGTTACTAATATTTATACTTGTCTCCCATTTAATAAAATGCAGCTTTCTTTTATTCCCTGTAATTCATGTTTACAAAGCTACACATACCAGCCTATGGAACATTTGTAATTTTTATTTCAATAGCACACTTGTCCTTTGTCCTAATACTTTGCTTTTTGAAGCCCTTCATTCTTTGTCTGCTTTAGTGTAGTGAATGCTGGCCTACGTGAATTATCATAGGAATCATCTTAGTGTTTCATCTAAACTTCTTTGTTATCGCTTGTTATCATGAATTTAGGTTTTTTTAGGCTAGTTTAATTATGTTCACACATAAAGGATTGATGTTTTTAAGACAATAGTGAAGAGGAGTAGAGCACTGAGAAAAACCTTAAGTTATTTGATATTGGGTTTTTTTGTTATGCTCATAAGAATAATTGTATCATTTGCTCTTTAAGCCCTTTTTTTGCAGTCTATTCCAAATCAATCAGCTTGTCCTAAAAGCAGCATTGCTTAGCTTTTTAGTGAATGTGAACTCTCCTCCTTTATTTTTTTTCTGAATTCAAGTGTTCCCCTCTCCCTCACCTTGATTTAACTTTAATTCCATTCAACAACTTTTGTGTAAATAATTGCTCATAAAAAACATGCCAAAATTTCAGTGCTAAAAAGATTGCTTCATGTGAAGTTAATGGGAAAAAGAATGAAGAATTCAGAATTTTATTTGAAGAACTACATTTTATACTCTTATTTTAGATTTGTCTTGTAATTTTGTTTTGCTTTAGAATCAATACTGTTTGTTTCCATGGAGAGTTGTTCATTAACTTGTTATTTTGCATTTAGCCTTCTATAATTCTATTTCTGAATTCAAGGTTTTCAAGTCACTCTGAAAATCACTCCACTTGCTCTGGTAAACTCAAACAAAGCTCTGTTTTATGTTAACAGACAGAAATGTAGTCATAAGAGCAAGTTCATTCCGTTTCAATAAATAGTGGAACTAATGATAGCCACTGAATTAGCTGTGCCCCTAGCTTTAAATTCAGTCTTTAAGAGGGAAAGATTTCTCCAGACAGGAGTATTACAGAGGTGATCGGGCCCACAAAAGTCCTCTCAGGTGTATATGATTTTGCCTGTTACTACTTTCTCCACCAAGTGCTTCTCCTTGTCCTTTTACTGGCAAAGGTGCCAAGGACAGCAGCAGAGAGACTATTTCTGTATTGCTGCATCTGCAGCCCGTGCTATGTCAAAAAAGAAGAAATTGGATACTTCCTCCTGTAAAAGTCCCACAGAGAGAGTGCTAAAAACTCAGGGTTTGTGACTTCTTATCCTCATATCTGAAAAACACAAATTCAAGGCCAGACTGGATAGGGCTTTGAGCAACCTGGACAGCAGGGAGGTGTCCCTGCCTATTGCAGGGGATCTGGAACTAGGCTAGGTCTCTTCCAACTCAAACCATTCTATGATTCTATGATTTAACTCAAAGTTGGCCAATTTCTACTCTCTTAATTCAGAGCTGGACACTTGGCTCAACAACTTGTGCAAACTTCAGTAAGACTGCCGTTTTGGTTGCAGGAATCTTTCAGCTGTGTCATTTGGGGAATGATGTCCTAAATCAGGTGGGTTTAATCCTAACAATAATATGAATGGTGTTAATGTTTCAGTCCCACGCTAACCCACATCAACCACCTATATTTCCACAGCAAAATGCAGTTTTAATACTTTTAATTAATGTACCTTCATGACATTGACATGGAACTTAAGTGCTTTCATCAGCTCTGTCTTGTCAATGATCTTTGACCTAAGAGAGATTTACATGGAGTCTCTGACAGAGTAGTAGAAGCTGTGTGGGGGGTGGGAGTGTGTGGGAGGATGTCACCTAGAGTACTTTTTTATCTCCTTTTATAAGCAATAAAAAATTAAAACCTTGTATTGAATTGAACATAGTCACTGATAAAACATAATGTGCCCAAAGGACTCATCAATACATAGGGTGTAAATATGTGTTTGTGAAATATGGATGGATGGAGAACAATGATTTCAGTGAAAACTTCTTCAAGGGCCATGAGTATCTCAAGAATGTGCTTAGGTCAAACTTCTGGGATATATTACTGTAAGTTACCTTTTTACTGACAGATCTAACCACATCAGAACTGTGGCTGCTTGCACAGGCTTGCTAAATTTTAAAGCTCATTACCAAAGACTAAAAACTGCACTGAAAAGTCTCTGATTCAAAACCAATGAAAAAAAAAGGATACAAAAAAAAAAAAAAAAAAAGGATCTGCACATTCCTTAGTACTCAAACAGATCCATAATACAAAGCTAAAAGATGTAGAATTAAGACTGATGTATAAAGTCCACAGTTGACCTTGTAACATATTTTTGGAAGTATGTAACTGAAGTATCAATTTCCTTTAATAACTCAGAAGACTTGAATCAAATCAAACTTACTCATTCATTTGCCTCCAATGTGCTGGGGTTTTTTTTTTTTGCACCAGCAATGTACATTTGTCTGTCTACACTGTTTGATGCCTGCAACAATCTACGCAAATCACCACCTGTAACGGAGTACCAACTTTAACATAAATTATCATGTATTTTTTTACTTTCTGATTACAGTTTCAATCCCTGGGCTCCTCTTGAAAATTAAATATTTCCTGTGTTGCATACCAGTAACAAAATGGCCAAATTTAAATATGATTAAATATGTGTATAAACCAAAGATAAATTAAATTTTATGTCCTTGAAATTTTCCCTTAGGTGTGTTTTTTGTTTGTTTGTTTGTTTGTGTGTGTATGTGTATCTTAATAGATATTTTGATATAGGTTTTATGTTTTCTAGTTTTTCTTCATCTGAATGAAGGCAGGAGAATAGAGGTGTAGTACCTCCCAGTCTTTGAGAATGTTAAAAACATTATTGAACAGGCAGTAAAACTGCAAGATTTAAAAACCCTCATGTGATATTTCCTCCTGCAACACATCAGGTACAGTCACCAAGAAGAAGCTTGCCTTCTTGACACCTTTATAGTCTTCTCTTTAATGGAATTCTATTTATTTGCACTGCTTTTCAGCCTGTTTAACTTTTATCAAAACCAACACCTCAACCTGATGCTTCTTTAGGTTCTTCAATTTCCTGGCTAATATAGATGTGTTTCTGAGTAGTTTTTATTCCCTGAAATCAGATGTCACAAATGGAAAATGTGTAAATATAAGCCATCTTTACAGGGATGACAAGCTTTGTTTTCTCTCTAGCAGGACATTAAAATTGTACTGCTTGGTTGCAGATTCTCATGCTATGCTGTCATCTTCAGAAGCCATTATCTCTGTAGGAACTAATAGCAAGTGGATACATTAGTTAGGATTTTTGCACAATAATGATGAAGAAAAGATGTATCTACATCTCTGTGTTTTGCAGCTGTGTGATTCTGAATAAGTAAGAAATGACATAGCAATTCAAATCATTTCATTTTATTGTAAATAAATTAAGTAAAGAATGTGGCTAGCAAGAAATACTTTGAAAAATATCTGTCACTGAGGTTATTTGACACTGAATTTCGTATGAGAGGATTTCTACTTCTCACACACCTTGAACAAGTCACTAGACTGTTGAATCTCCAAAGCAATACTGGGGAGGATGTTGATTAATGAAGACAAAGCTGCTAGGGTGCCTATTCACTTAGCCTTATTATCATTAAAATTTGTAGACTGAATTTAAAAAGATAAATGATGTCACTTAAAAGCAAATCTAATGGCCTAAGACTATTTAAAATTAACACTTGACCTAAGTTGTTTAAATCATTTTTAACAAGTTATTACTGAAGAAAAAGGATGTTTTTTGAGGGGGCTGTGGGAGAAATCTGAGCAGCATTACTAGATCAAGCTTAAAAAATTTCACACGGCTTCAGACTTTTTATTTCCTCAAAGTTATAACTCTTTGTGTGCGGGATTCTGAAATACCTATCTTACTCCTGGTATCAGACCACTGCTTTTACAGTGTGGCCATCAAATAACATAAATATTACTATAAACACTCATTATTTTTGTAATAAATTTGGCTCCAATTGGAATTTAAAATGAAAACCACACCTCATGTGAAATGTAAATAAAATCAATATAATTCTCTTTAGATTTCATCTAGTTTTGGTCAAAATTTTGTGTCAAATGCAGGAAAGTGAGACTCAGCTCTGTGAGCTGAAACAGGATAGGCATGATCTCCCAAATACAGTGTGGGAGAAATGCCTTTAGAATTTTACGAATTGTTTTAAGTTATGCATTGTAAATAGAAGAAGCAAAGGTCTCTTCAAGAGACTAATTATTGCAACATTATCAAAGATTATGATATTAGAGAGTTATCTTGAATTGTTGTCAGAGATAAAGTCACTGTCTTTGTAGGTACATATACGTACAAGTATGCATGTGTGTTTTCTGTGTTTGTGCATGTAGGAGACTTCTCTATCGCAAAATGCAGTCATGCTTTTCTTCCCTTCTCCTTAGTTCACCATGTTTGTATTGTGTAAAAAAAAAAAAAAAAAAAAAGGGGGGGGGGGGGGGAGGGGAGGGGAGGATTGACTAATATAAGAGATACAAGATGAGTGACAATTTACATTTCAACAATGTTTTTTAAGGTGAGCCTCAGTTCTACAAACTATTATTTATGCATGTGCTCAACTTCATGCACTACAAGTCAAATAGTTAACTTCACTTTTCCAGTAGGACTGTATTACTACTTCCTGCAGCCACCAGGCATTCAGCTCAACTTATATAAATAACCATATGTACAAAAGCTGCGGGGTATCTGCAGCACCTCAAATAACACAGGCAATAGAAACGAGTGAAATCATGTATCTAACTTACTTCCTTTTTTGCATAAACATTGCAATGTATAAGTGCTAGCTTGAGAGAATTGAAAAGTATCTAAAAATATTTTGAATTCTTGTGGGAATGCAAAACAAAAGAAGAAAATACAAAGCATTAGTACTAAGTAAGGAATTCTAGAGGACATACTAGATAGGCATATGTTAGACAGAATACATTAGATAGGGAGTTGAGTGACTAAACAAATGATCCAAGAGACTATGGGTCATTTGCTGGTCTTTACTATGCACTCAGTAGTTCTCCACTGTTACCTCCACATCACATTTCCCACTAATTCCACAGTGAACTGTAACAGTTCTTCATGAAGAGACTCCCAGTTCCTGTTTGGAGCTTGACATTATGTAGTTACCACAATTTGAAATGTTACGATGTTCAAGAGAGACAATTGTGCCTATACTGAAGAAATATTCATTTAAAGGACTATAATGAAAGACACTGTGTTCTGATTTTTGTCAAACAATTAGTGCAGCATGGGCTGAAATCAGGTTTGTCATGTCTTAGAAGAGCACCTTAATCACCTGGCCATATGATTAAAATAACCTTCCCTTGGTATTTTTTTCTAGAGTACTCCCCCTATAACTCCCTTTAGATTCAGGATTGCATCATGCTCCTATAAAATTTCTACTTTCATTTGGATAAAAAAGTGATATCAACTTCTAGCCATGCCTCATCCCCCTCTTGAATTCAGATGAATACTTCAGATGAGGAGACAGAAAACATATAGAGACAAGGGCAAAACCAGAACTTTCAGTGCCTGTGTCATTGTCAATATTGTAAGTATCCTTAGTCTACAGGCTAGTAGCTGTCGTGTGTGGATTTAGCTAAAGCAATTTTGAACCTGGTAATATCAGAATATCATGGAATTAATGCAGTGATCACTGTTTCTCATATGTAATGTGCTGCCTGTCTTACATAGACTTAGACTTTGCTTACCCAAAATAGAAGACAGAAAGTTTGCATCTACATTCAGATGTTAATGCTGAAGTCCGTATTTTCAGCTTTAGTCAGGAAACAGCAACTACAGGAAGCTATAAATATAAAATACTGTTTCAAGAGTTGAAACTTTTATACCTCAGCTCTCAAAGTTACTGGTAAATCTTTTTGCCATAGCCTCTCAAATATTTTGTAAGAAAAAGAAATATTATTGTTCAAAACAATCACAATTAATTTATACAAAATATTCACTCTTACTCTATTTTCATGCAATGTCTTTACTCTTGTTACAATTTCCAATTTGTTGTTGTTGTTTTTCTTTAATGAAATAAAAGTGGTTATTCATTAGGTTCACTTCTTATAAAAATGTAAGGCTGGTTATTATTTTTATAGTACATTAATTTCATATTTAAGAGTGAGGATGGAGATTATGGCTGACAACATTCACAAGATGGACTTTGATTAGCCACTGTCAGGAAAATTAAAGATATCGGTATTTTGTCATTTGGGAATGCTGCAGGCATGAACAGAAGCTACTGGATAAATAAAAATCCAACACTAGGTGTCCACTTGTGGCCCCAAACACAAAATTACTAAAATCTAGATTGTAGTATAATAGTTATCAATGTGACTTACCAGGAATTATATTCCAATGAGGACAATATTTTACAAAAACAATAGGATTTTTTTTTTTTTAAATTTCATACTGTATTTCACGGGAAACATTAGTGTCTAAACTTGTAAATGAAATGTTTACATTCATTTATCTGAATATTCTAAGTTTTTCTAGGTAAATTTAATGTGTTTGCCCCAGTTCCCACAGAAATCAGTGCTAATAGATGATTCCAGCTCATGTGCAATTTAAAGATAAAGATTTTCCCTAAAATAATTGTCAATTCAATGAACAGTCGTCTAGATTCTTAGTAGAAAGATATCTGTATCCTTTGATAAGATGGGAGGAGAAACAACAAGAAACAAACATAAAAACAATTTTATTTTTTTTTTTACTTCTTTAATTTATATATGTATATATTTTGTTTGGCAAATAAATATACCTTTATTATTTTTGTCTTCATATCAAGTTAAAAGATAGAGAGTTGTTTTCTCAAAGTTTCAAGATAGGATCTCTACAGTTTTTCTGCGAAAGCCCTCACTATGGTTTCTTATTTTTGCCTTTATCCAATCAGGCTTCTCTCTGTGCTCAAAGAACTTTGTAACTTAATGATTTAGAACTGAATGTAGCCCATTAATAAGAGATAGATAGTTTATATTAGCTAGTATAGAGAAAACTAAGCTAGTCGTAAATTCACAGATGAAGTGTTATATATGTCCCACCACACTTGAGTCCAAAATAAAATTGATAAAATGAAATTCAATGCCAATTCAAAAATCACAGTGGTATTAATATTACACTATGTTATATAATTTTAAATGCTTCAATTTCTGTGATCTACAGCTTTTTGTTGTTATCCTCCACATACATTTGAAAACTTTATTATTCTTTGTGAAAGGAGAGGGAAAAGGCATGAAATTGTTTGTAGGTATAAATTTTACGACTATGCTGTGCAAATTATAAATTGTTTGCACAAGGGATTGTCCATAGTTCTACATTTATATTAGAATGATAAGAATTCAGTCATGACAGCTGCTTTGGCATTGCTGCAGTAAACATGATTTAGTAATAATAACAACAGTGTATGTAGATACAGATTTTACAACCTCTCTGGACAACCTGTGCTCCATCACACATAAAATAAAAAAGTGTTTCCTGATGTTCACATAGAGAAGTTTGTTTCAGTGTGTGCCCATTGCCTCTTGTCCTGCCACTGGCACCAGTGAAAAGAGCCTTTCTTCAGGCATTTATAAACCTTGATAAGATACGTCTCCACTGAAACCACACAGTTCTCTCATCTTTCTCAACTTTTCCTCAGAGAAGAGATGCTCCAGTTACTTTTATCATCTTAGAGGCTCTTCATTGTATTTCTCTATTATCTCCATGTCTCTCATACTAAGTGGGGGTAGAACTGCATGCAGTATTCCAGTAGCTTTTTTATTGTTTTGTTGTTGTTGCTATTTTTTGTGGGGTTTTTTTGTTTGTTTTTTAATCAGAGTAAGTCTTCATGCAAACTTTTTTTCCAGCTAGTCATCTCCTTGAATATATCTATGCATAGGTTTGTCGGTCCCTAGTTACAGGAGCTCGGGAACTTCCTCTTCCCCTTGTTGAACTTCATGGGTTTTGTCTCAGTCTATTTCACTAGCCTGTCAAATTCCTTCTGGATGGCAGCACAACCTGCTGGTATGCCTGCAACAACTCTCAGTTTTGTGTCATCAGCAGCTGAGGATGCAGCCTGTCTTATCATTCCAATCATTGATTAGGTCCAGTATTAGAATTGGACCTAATCTTTATTCCATGAGTATTCACTGGCATCATGTGACTTTGCACAACTGATCACCACCATCTGGGCCTGACCAGAGAGATTTCACTCCACATCACTTTCTGCTATTCCACTCTGTACTTTATCAGCTTCTCAATGGGAATGTTAAGGGAGACAATGCCAAAGGTCTTACTGAAGTGAAGGCAGACAATATCCTCTGTTCTCCCTTCATCTGACAAGCCAATTATTTTGTTGTAGAATGTTATCAAGTTGGTTGAATATGGTTTCCCCTTGCTAACTCAAGAGGATCCCTCATAGCTATACATACCCTTGAGGTGGCTTGCCTTCTGACTCTCATGAGGGGAGGGAGCTAAGAAACATTTGTTACAACTGTTAAGGTTGACCCCAGTCAGTTGCAACGGTATGAGCATTACCATTTTAGCCCCAGTTACCAAGTCCTTCAGTTTAAAGTCCACCTCACTAGGCTAGCCAGTCTGCTGCAAAAGATTGCTCTGCCTCTTCTAGACAGGTGGATCCCATCCCTCCATAACAGGTCATTATCTTCATAGAAAGTTTCATCATAAACACCAAAATCCTTGTGCTGGCATCAGCCATGTAGCCTGGAGTCAATATGCATTATATGCCTGCTTCTGTCTGCCCTGTTTCCTCCAACTGGCAAAACTGAGGAAAAGATTTGGGCACCAGTGTTTTTCACTTACAATCTCAGAGATTTGGAGTCTTCTCTGATTCTTCTCGTGTTCCAAATTCCAATGTAATTCATGCCCACATGAAAGAGCAACAGTGGCTAGCAGTCTATGTTCCTGATAAGCTATAGCACCCTGTTGGCAACGTCTTGGATATTGACTATAAGGAAGCAGCAGAAAAAAAAAAAAAAAAAAAAAACAACAACAACAACAACAAAAACCATGCTTACTGACATTTCCAGTTTTTAAAGTTAGTGTGGAAAAAACTGTAGAAATATATCCTAACTCTTTCTGTGCACATGACAATCACCAAAAATGCTCTTTCATTCATTGTTCTAAAGTTATTGTTTTCTTTTTATTCAGGAGATCCTTACTTGTATTACTTGAATACACTGTATTTAGAATGCTGTCTATTTTTTGTTGGGTCTTTATTTATTTATTGACTGAATATTAGGCCTACAAACTGCCACTATCAGACACTTTAATGAGAAAGAAAGAAGATTGATTTCATTGACATTTACCTGACACAGATGTCACGTATCCATGTCTGAGAGGCCTAAAGCTGCCATCAAACTGGATTATAAAAAGAAGAGAATGTAATCAGCAAGAAATGGATTCTGAAGGCTTTATTAATGGCTTAGATGGAAATCAAATTTGAGCATTTATGCTGTAATTATATTCTGTCTTCATCTTCTAGCTACTGTTAGTTTAAAGCTGACTTTTAAAAAAGTTACATAAAAGCTGATTTGCCCACCAGAATCAATTACTTATAATCAGTACAAAGTCCTTCCTTTTATGACATTGCTCACTAGGTGTATAGCAACTGAAAATGCATGTTGTAATTTGCTGTTGTTTCCAAAAATTTGGTCATATTATGTGTTTTAATAGAAATAAAACATTTATGTATATGTATTTGGAGAAGAACTTGAATTTGCTTTCTTAGCAAACAGAAGTAGTTTGAAAAAGAAATTCTGTATTGTAAAGTTTTCTGAAAATATATGAGGTTTTTCTTATTCTTGTTGACTTCTTTCTTCTTGGAAGGTCATCAGTGGGAAATTTACCATAAATACACTGAAGCATTATTCTACTTCTCAAAGACTCAAAACTGACAATAAGAAAGAGATTGTGAAAAATTATCCAGGGTAGCCAAGGTATACAATATAGTAAAAATGTTAATAATGGTGACTGAAATCTGATCTAGTTTTGGCTGAGATAGAGTTAATCTCTATATTTAGAAGAAAAATGGTGCTGATAACGCACCAATTTTTAGTTGTTAAGTGCTTATGCTAAGTCAGTGACTTTTCTGCATCTCATCCTGCCCTGCCAGCAAGGATGATGGAAGAACAGAGGAAGCTCTGAAGAGAAACAACCAGCACAGCTGACCCCAACTGGCCAAGGGATATTCCATACCAGATGGAATGCTAAGCTTACGCTAAACAATGAAACTGAGGGAAGTTGGCTGAGGGGGGGCTGCTGCTACTTGAAAACAAGCTAGGTATAGTCAGCTGATAGTGAGCAATTGCACTACATATCACTTGTGTTGTGTACTGTATTATTATCATTACTATAATTGTTATTGTTTAACCTTCAATTTTTGTCCTATGAAATGGTCTATCTCAAAGCACAAGTTCTACTTTTTTCCGGTTCTCTCTCCTATCCCACTGTGGGAGAGTCAATGAACAACTGCACGGTGCTGACCTGTCTGCTGGGTTAAACCACAACAACCTTGATATCACTTTGGGCCTATCGTTTTGGTTATTGTAATATTTTCAAAGGCACTTCTGAAAACATGCATTGAAATGTATCTTATCTTTCTAGGTTTTTGTAAATCTGTTTGGTCATACATGAAGTACCCAGTTTCTCAAAACACAGCAAGTAAAACTGAAAACAAGCAAGCAAACAAAAAATTCCCAAGAACAACAACAACAAAAAATAATAAAAATAAAAAAAAAATAAAGAATATGAATTGGCTGAGTGGAACAAATAATGCTCCAATCTTACCTAAAATTAATCTTTTAACTACAGCATAGATATCAGGCACTGCAAGAGCACCAACCCAACTTCCTAATGAAGAAAGCTGCAATCTGTAAAAATACGCAGTTCAGCCCAATATTTCAAATTTATAGCTCTATGAGAGGCTAGAAATTCTGGAAGTAGTGTCTAGAATGGGAGAGAGAAGATAAATCTGTAAATCCATCTAATACACTTCTAATAAATGAGATTACCGAACGCTAATAAATGTAGGTAGAAAATAGTCATGAGACTGATTGATGAAATTATATACTGTTCACATAAGCGTAAGGAATTGAAGGAAACAAAAACTAAGGCTGATCATCTGTTTTTGTGAGCAGATTTGAAAGATACTTTATAACAAGAATCATGCTTAGTCATAGATGTTAATAAAAATTGCATTATTGACAGTTAAAGCAAGGGAAGTAGCACCTAATGATTGCCCTGTATTTATACTCTTCCCTAAGCATCCATTTTTTACCACTATCAGTGTGAAGACACAGTAGTATATGGATTTTTGAACTATTCTTACATTCCCTTCTTATGCTTGAAGGCAGCATGAAGAAAGCCACACAAAATAATTAAGTCATGTGCCAAATATTAGACACCTAATAGGCACAATAAAACTGCATTTGAGGTTTTCTGACTACCTCTTGATTAACTTGTTCACTTTCAAACTTGACTTTCTTATCTAGACTTGCCCACAAATTACCAAGCCATTTGTTTAAGGTTTAATCTTATCATATTCCTGTAAGACACTGCTGATTTTTTCAGGAAACCTTTATTTAATAGCACAATCAATGAAGAATAAGAGAACGGCTCTCTTAGTACTGAATTATTTTTTCTGTAGGTTCTTGATTTTCTTCTATATCTAAATGACTTGTTGCAAACTACAAATATAATTAATGTCAGATGCCTTGTTCTGAATGATATTTTTTCCTCTGATTATTAAATATTATGGATTTATTTTTCCCATCATACGTTAAGTTTGCCCAATGTGAGCATGTGGTTACAGTGATCCTCCATAAGTAAAAGGATATAATAACATTCAATGCAGCATGGACAAAAAAAAAAAAAAAAAAAAAAAAAAAATTGATTTAGTTTGATATATAAATAATGCTATCAATTGAATTGTTAGCTTTTTCAATAGCATTTTCAAAGCAACACCTTAAGAGCAGATAGTCATTGATTACTGTATTAGAATGGTAAATTACTTAGAATTTGTTTTGGGGGTTTTCTTTCTGTTTTTAATAATAGTTTTAATAATTATTTTCACTCTTGGAAGTTAAGGGAAATTATGGTAAGTCCTGCAAAAAATGTCTGTTCCTTACTCATGGAAACCAATATTTTTATTCATAATATTTACATCAGAATATAACATTCACATATTGAACAGCTTGTTATTATAGATGATGCTAGATGTTAAGTGTCAAACAATTAAAATAGTAAAAAAAATAATAAAATAATAATCCAAATACAGAGTGTTACATTACAGAAAGTAGTAGTCAAATAAAGCATTAACAGAGATATGCTGGAATTTTACATTCATGTTCTTTTTCTACCTGCTAAAAAGTCTAGAAAAAGTCTTATTTTACTTATAACAATAAGCTTTTCTGACTTTTTCTGTCCCCATATATATGCAGTAATTAGGAAACAACTGAGATGTCATGACAGCACCAGTTAAGAAAAAGCAAACTGAACAAATGAGTGGAAAAAAAATCTTTTAAATATTATGAGGCAGCTAACATGGATTTGTAAAGCAAAAAGCTCTGTCAATTTAACTAACTTCACTGGCACGGCACTATGGTTTGTGGATAGAAAAGAAGTAACAGATGTCATTTTTTCATACTAGTAAGACTTCTGACATATCAAATTCTTATCTGCAAACAAGGAATCATGGTCTAACTGAAAATAATGTATTGGGTTATAAACTTACAGGAAATCTGAGTGGCCAACAGTGTTTTGCTATTAAAAATGAAAGATTATCAATCAGAATCAGGTTTTCATTGTTTTAAATAATTTAATTAAAGTCTAGAGTGATTAAATGTGCTTATTCAACTCATGGCTTACATCAGTTTGGAAAAACTGCTCAGGTAAGGGAGGGAGAATTTGAAACTGAACATGAACTTGAAAAATTAATGATATATGATACGAAAAATGCATTATGTTCTTTAACAGAAGAAAGAGCAACGTCTTGCCACTCACAAATTCAAGTAGGAGTTAAGGAACCTCGTAGAGAGCAGATATCCAGTAAAGGGTTTGAGGTACATAGTTGAATTGCAAACTGACTGTGAATTAAGAACATTTTTATGTCCTGAAAAAGCATAATCTCATCCAGTCAGTGACCAACAAATAACAAAATGGTCAAAGGTGAAAGAGAGGAGCAGTTGGAAGGGTTATTTGTGAATAAACAAATGTGTTATACATGCAACTTGGGCTGCTTTGGCTATGTGCCATGTTTCAAAAAGATGTAGATCAGCTAACTGCAGAGATTATGCAGAAGAAAGAGAAAAGAATGGCTGATCATCAGTTAAACATGTCCCGCTTTTTTGGTCAAAAAAGACTAGTACTGAGAATGGATAAGATATTAATCACAGAATTATAGAATAGCTTGCATTGGAAGGGACTTCAGAGATCATCAGGTTCCAAATTCCCTGCTGTGGGCATGGTTGTCAGCCACTAAGTCAGGCACTGGATCAGATTGCCCAGGATCTCATCCAAACTGGACTTGAACAGCTCCAGGAATTGGGGCATTCACAACTTCTCTGGGCGACCTGTTCCAGTCCCTCACCACCTTCTGGGTGAAAAATTTCCCCCTACCACCAAATCTAAATCTCCTTCCTTTTTGTTTTAAACTGTTCTCCCTTGTACTATCACTATTAGACCATGTAAAAAGTCTGTCTCCCTCCTACTTATAAGCTCCTTTTTAGTGCTGGAAGGCCACTATGAGGTCTTCTCAGAGCCTTCTCATCTCCAGGCTGAACAGGCCCAGCTGCCTGAGCCTTTCTTTGTACAAGAGGTGCTCTGATCGTTTTCGTGGTCCTCCTCTAAACCTGCTCCAGTTGTTGGGCTGGGAGCCCCAGGCCTGGACACAATACTTCTGATGGGATCTCAGAATGGCAGAGCAGAAGGGGACAATCATCTCCCCCTCCCTACTGGTCGCCCCTCTTTCAGTAGAGCCCAGGATACTGTTGGCCTTCTGGGCTGCAGGCACATGGTGCTTGCTCAAGTCCAGCTTTTTGTGCATCCGGCCTCTGAAGTCCTTCTGTGCAAATGGGAGGGCAGAAGAGAGCACTACTCACACTCACCCACCTCTTGGGTGGACAGTGTTTCAATCTGTTCCCTGCTGTTCCCAAAAGAGAAGAAAACAATCAACTTGCACCTTCCCTACATGCCCTCCCACTCTCTTAACTGCCATGCAAAGTGTGCCACCTACTAACTGATGTGTCACTCTCTGTTTGCCCATCTCTCCCACTCACTGAGGCTGCCCTTGTATCTGTGGAGGATTCATGCCACTGCTCCTCATGCCACCAGCACCTCCTCTGCCACACTCTTTCATGAGGGCTGGGATTGGTGGGCAGTTCTCGGCATCTCTTTCCCTGAGTTTCCTCAATTTCAGGACACCCCCCACACTCCATGATCACCTGGTCTGTTGCAGAACATATTTGCAGTGATGCTGACTGCCTCAAAGAATCTACACAGACTGCTTTACTTTCTAATCCTCCTTATCCCGCAACAATCTGTCAGTAGAAGTAGGCCAACAAGATGTAAAAACATAATGAATTTATTAATCTCTTATAGAAAGATTTTGAGTGATTTTTAACCTGTAATGTAACTAAATATACACTTCAATTTATGTTTGCATATTTGTGACAGAAGTATACCTCACTAAATTCTACCTGGCTCATTTTTTTTAGTCCTGTTTTGTTGTTTTCTTATTACAGTGGTTTTACTTCAAACCAGTCTTACATTCAGAAGGATCATTTTGGAAGGATTTTATAGAAATAGCAAAGAATAACATAAAAACATTTATGGTCTCATTCCTCTTTCTGGTGTTAATTATTCTTTCCATTTATTAAAAAAAAAAGTGAACACTGGCAATAATAATTATATATATATATTAATGTTATGTTGTGTTATTGTGTTATTGGTTCAATTAGCTGCATCCAGAAAAAAGCAGGAAAATACTCAGGTGTTTTATAGTATCTCAAAGGGTTGTTCAGTGTCATTTCAACTTTTTTCAGTTAGGTTGAAACAGGATTAACATTTGTCCATGGAGCTATTATATGATTTATACACCTAGATAAAAAATTTAAATTAAACTATAAATATACCTTTTTTTCTCATTTCAATGTACAAGCTGAATGACAGATTTTTTTACTAGGTTCGTCCAAATGCAGTTGTGATCTTCTCTATTTAGGCCATATGTGCTCTTCAAATTCCCTTCTTGCTCAATATATCTGTAAGAAAAAGAAAAGTAAAATTCTTCATTTTTTTTTTAGAAAATAGTAGGTTGTCCTTTGTAAGCAGAAGCACAAGAATCACCACTAAAGACAAGTCTCCCTGACAAATTCAGAGAACATATTAATAGAAGGGAAAAAATATATTTAGCTGCAATAGGAGTAACAGATAAAGTCTGAGATTTATTTGTCAACCTTTGGGGATACCTTATGGTCTGTCTACTTGGAAGTAATTAGGTACTGATAATATGATGGCATGACAGAGAAGAGACTGCTGCTGTGCTTTTTTAATTTTTTATCTAGATAGCTTAGAATAGCATGTTTCATTCATTCATTTATTTCTCCTTAGGGCTATTTTGCAGTTGTAGTCTGGAAGTAAGCGTTGGAATTAGCAACACCAAGGATAGCCTATACAGAAGTCCTCCTAGTCCTATTTTGTTTACCATTTCCCAAATCTTCATCCAAGGCACGTTCCACAGTTATCTTCAAGTGTGCTTTTTTCTGTTTTTTTCTCCTCAGTATTTAAGTATGAAAAGAGCCTTACAAATCTTATAACAGGAAACTACCTCGCATCTTTCATCATTAGCAGGATCTTTTACTACCATGGTTAATCTTCTTAGCAACTCATAACTTCAAAGAAGTTATGCAACATTTTGCATAAAAATTAGAATTACACATCCCTCCTCACTGACCTTTAAGTTTTCTATTGATGTAGAAGGAAATAAGAAAGCATATAACAACCCTAATAAAATTAAGTGACCAAGGCTTTTACCCTGTGGGATGTTTTTTTCTGTAGCTAAGATTGCTATTTTGTGGTAGAGGAAGATATTTTTATAACCTTCTCACAATTATTCAGACATTTAGCAATGTAAGTGAATAGTCAGAAATAGAAATATAAGTGAATGTTCAGAAATTAAAGTGCTTTCTAGAGTTGCCCAGGCCTACGATAAAGTTCAGGTAATTTGTAAAGATTTTTTACACAGATTAAGAATGTTGTCTTCTAAAATCATAGAATCACAGAATGGTCTGGGTTGAAAAGGACCTCAAAGATAGTATTGCTCAGGTTAGAAAAGACTTTGAAGATCATCAAGTCCAACTACAACCTAACAATACTACCCTAATTTTGAGAAACCTAGACGCCAAAGATCATCTAGTTTCAACCCCCCTGCCGTGGACAGGGTCACCAACCACTAGACCAGGCTGCCCAGAACCTCATCTAGCCTGGCCTTGAATGCTTCCAGTGATGGGGCATCCACAACTACTCTGTTCTAAACCTCGACATTCTCTTCCCTCCTCCCCCAACTTCACCAGCAAGGAAAGAAACCCTAAGAAGCACCCATAAGTAAGTAGGTGTTTTCTTGTTCTTATGCAGGTTGTATGAAGCATTTATAAGACTATCTTCCTCTTGTTCTAGATCTTAAAGATCTTGTTAAATTTTAAAATCCATGAAGAAGAGCTTGTACAGCACAAACTTTACAATACATCTTGCTATAAGTTCCAAGAGTCTGAAAGCTATTTGTCACAGGTTCTTGAGGCAAGCCCAGAGGAACATTGCAGTAAATATTTGAATTTCAGCAATTAAATAAAAGGTAAACATTGATTAATTCCAGGCTTAATATTTAGAAATATTAGATGAAAATTTAATTTATATATGAGATGTTTAAAAATCTGATTTATACTAGGAATAATTCAGGAAGAAATACAGATCATATAAATAAAGCTTTACCCCCCCAACCCCCTTTTTTAATGGAAAAATCCCAATGTTATGTTCTCCCCCATAACAGGAATTCAGCATCATTCAAAACATCCTTTATAAAATATTAATCTGAAAATTGAACAGGAGAGAAAATCATGTTGTGTCATATCTTGACTTCAGCTTGGAATCCACATATACCCCAAGAATTTAAGAGCAATAATAGAATTAACTTTCAAGTACATAATTTTCCTCCATACACCACGTAATCTGTTCAAAAACAAGAAGAAAAGAACACAGGAGTTACTGCACAGACAGGACAAGAAGAAAAGGAGATTGTGGTATTTCCTAACTGATGACCTGACCACAGTGAGACACCTGATGGGGAGCATGCAGGATAGGTGCTGCCCAGAGGAGGAACCATGAGCTGGGGTAACCCAGGCACAAGCAGCCTCTGAACACAGTGGAGCTAAGAGCAACAGTGGGTCCTTTGGCATTCCCCAGTGCCTTACATGGAAGGATTGGGTTTGTGCCCAGCAGAAAGAGCGGTAGCCTGTAGACTTTAGTAGATAATATATCTAATACCATACATTACCATACATTACCACATAGTATCCTCTATTTGCCATCAGAGTATTTAATAATTATAATGTTCATAATGTCATGGGCAGATTTTCCAAAAGTTGCTGAATTTTGTTGCCCTGAAAATCTGTGAGTCAAGTAAATGCTTTGTTTGCAATCATAACAGATTTTTTCCATGATAACATTTTAGTGAGAGTCTGTTCAAAGGTGGAGATATGACAGAACAGAGAAGAGTCATATAAGTTTTTCATGGACAACTCTCTAACTGTAGAGATCTGTTAAAGAGGAAAAAAAAAAAAAAAAAAAAAAAACAGGACAACCAAAAGTGGTGAAGTAGGAAAAAGTTTAAAGTGGGAATAAAAATAATTGAATGAGAGAGTGGAAGTCAAAAACATGCAAGAAGTAAAAAAATGTGGAAGACTGGAACTAGAACCTAAAAGAGAAAACACTATTGATGTACAGAAGTCTTAGCAAATACTCATATTTCTCATATTTACTGAAGCAGACAATAGCGTTTTGTAGACTCTAAGGAGAATGGAGGGACCTAGCTAAAGTACAGGTACCTGAAAAGAGTAGTTTGGTGATGTGGAATGTTTTGATTGGGTAAGAAAAGTACTGTCAACCAGAAAAGTCAGGTGAAAAGCTAAGTCTCCTTCAGAATCCAATGCATAGGTATGCCTCTATGTGAAAAGGACTTAGCTGGAATCCTGCTTTTTGTTATTACTATTATTATCATTTCTTAATTTTAAAAAGTTGTTTCTATATACTCTATACCAGTACTTCTTCTCAACATAATTAATTTGTTAATTAATTATATTTCATCACATGCTCTAGATCAACAAATTTTCCTAACCAACACTGGTAACACAAATTTGACCTGAGATTATTGCTCCCTTAAGTGTCATCTTCATTTGATCAAAGAAGCAGATCATTAAGAATTTTGCTTGCTGACATAGCCCTGAATTTATCTTCTAGAGATAGAATTCTGCCTCATAAAATGTGCTGCTTTCAGTTCAGCTAAGCCCTAGTATTTAATCTGATAATACCAAGAATTCCTACAAATGCTTCAATACTTCCTTGTTGTCAATGTTTTTTTTATGGATAGAAGAAACACCCAATAATTATTTGTTAGTATAATTCAAGAGTGCTAGTCTAGATCTAATTTTTACAGCAAAAGAAAGAAAAATAATGCAGTTAAAATTGCTACACTCATGTCTTCCCATTTTCCTGGAACTATGCTTACCCTCCTACTTCTCTTCTGTGTCCTAAGATCAGGAGTTCCGTGCTGATGATGAAGTGGAAATGTAAAGGAGTGTCCTCAGCATTTGCAGTCCTTTTTCAGAAGGAGGATGATGCTGACGTTGGCCGTTGCTAGGATCCACTTTGGGTTCTATGCACAGTTTGCTAATATACTTTTACACCATTCTGTTTCTTCACAGATTTGTGACTCCATGTTACATCTGAATTTACCATACAGGTTGCCTATTACATAGGTTAGATGCTCTTTCTGTACTACAGTTTTGTCTAGGCCTGCATTTTTGCAAGGGATGGTGTGTGAGCTACATGTAGCCATGGGGCCTCCAGGGCTGCCCAGCATCTCAGAGCCAACCATCCCACACCTGTGCACTCTGGTGTGGTATCAGGACTGTGTCCTGCTTCCTTGTGTTTGCCATAAATACCTCATTCTGCACAGAATATGTATGACTGCCATCTATTTAAAACCCTACTTGTATCATACAAACATAAGTAGAACAAACCAGACCAGGACAACTGGTTGATTAGTGAAGCTGCTGCCACAGATAAATAAAATATTATGAAGCTGCAGGCAGGTCAAGAAAAGTTCAGGGCTGACATATCTCACACAAACTCAGCATAGTGCTTGTGGCCCATTACTAGCAATGCTGATGCTGTGCTATGTAGCTACAGAGTTGTACTGTGCAAGCGGCTGAGTGGAGGGGATCGAGAGATGAACCTGACTAAAGCACATTTTAAAATTCAAGCATGCAAACCAGTGGTGCTTGTTTCAGTTACAGCAACAGCATGTTCGTTGACATGAAGTTCATGTGCTTAATTGTTCATGTGCTTAAATAAATTCTGCCATAACATTAATGAATCCCACTTCATTGCTCCAAGTAAATCAGAAAGCGTAGATTTAAGCAAACTGTTTAAGGACTTTATAAAGTAAGAGTAAAGTGCTCAACATAATAGAGCATTAAAATGGATTAAAAAGAAAGTCATCACATCTTTATGCCAGTGAAGGATTGCACTACTTTTTTCTTGTGTGTAAACATATTAAATACAGTGGGTTGAGGATAGAAAATACAGCTTTCATAAATAAAACTGAAAAGACACTTTCACCTTTTTTGAAAGAGTTTTTATGTTTTGAAGTGAAATTTTGAAATAATATTTTTTCAGAAGACTGATGCAACTCTTTGTTTTCCTTCTTCCCATTTATATCCTCTGAGGACTGCTTTGTCTAACAATTTATTTTTCTATGTAGAATTAGTAGGGAGCAGGTAAAACAGAAACAGTACTGCAGACTCAAAGAACAATGAATAATTAAAATAAAAAGAATTAAATGTAAAAATTATTAGATAAATAATATTAGTGGTAACCTCATGGTTTCTTTATTTTTTCTTCTTTCTCTTTTAGTAAAAAAAAAAAAAGCCCAAATCAGTTTGAAAAAGAAATAAAAAAAAAAATATTTCAGAAAACAATTAGTCGTAAAAAATATGTGTTCTTATGCCAGTCTTAGATACTGTGAAAAAAAAATCTAATTTCCCATATATGTGAATTTATATGAATATATGAATTTATATTCACTGTTTAAATGATTGCTGGTATTTCAGGCAATATAACACATTCCATTACCACCAATAGGCTTCAGTTATGTAGAATAAGAACTGTTTAGGGACTAGCGAACATTATTCTAACATTTGTCTTTTGATGGACAGATGTAATACTATGGAGTTTAGAGGTATACATACATGCATATATATCTTTATATTTATCTACGTATAAAGTGCATATGTAAGGTGCAAAGAAGAGAGACAAAAATCATACTGATTACATGTGCCTTTTTGAGAATATTTACAATCTTGCTATAAAATGTCATGAAACAATGGGGAGGACCATCAACAATTTAATTTTTTCTCTTTTCATTTTATAAATTTGAGAAAAAGTATGGTGAGTGATTACAACCAACATGAAATAATTAGGAAAATAGGCCAGCTAAACTGCAAGGTAGCAGAAATATTCATGGGTTCAGCAGAAGCCAGTGCAAGGCAGTTTATTTTCAGTTTAAAACAGCCTGGTAGCTTGCTCTTAAGTTCTAAAAGCTTAAGTGTAAAACTGCATGTATAGAATCAACTGTTTCTAAGAGGAGGCTTAAAAACTGAAGATGATGAACTACCGGTGGCAAACATGCATTGCTGTCCCTGGTAACTATTATGTAAACATATGAAAAGGAAAGTACTCCTAAGAATGCCAAGGAGTTCTGCTGCACTCAATTAGGAAGAGTAATTAGACAGTTCCACTTAGCTCACAGAAGAAATTTGTTATACCTTGCAAGACATGACAATATGCAGAATGTGGTTTTCAGTCTGCTGTGTTTCCTTTGCCTGTTTATACATTCACAGCATAACTGAAAGATACATAAACTGAAGTTTATGATGGTGCATATTAAGCAGAATCCCACAAATGGACTAACACTAAAAAATACTTGGAAACTGAGAAAATTTGCCACTAACATTACTGGAGTCTAACTTGTACTAGATGGACACTAGATGAGATGAAAGTTATGTAAAACCTTAAGTCTCTAGAGCAAGAGAGTAAAGTTTGTAGTTTAAACCAGCATCTGACAGCTATTTTACTGCTAGATTTTGAAAATTCCCAAGGAGCATTCCATTTGTGATGCATGCTATTTTCTCTCAAATTTTTAAAGACAAATCCCAGCTAAGTCCTTGCTTGATGTTTTAGTATAGTTAAACTGTATATTTCTCTCAGAAACTGATCCAGAGTCTCTTATTCTGATTAAATATCCTGATAGAAAGCTGGGAACAAAAGAATATTCTCAGCAGTGACTGAGAACGTGTCAAATGTTACCATGACTGGGTTAAACAGCAATCAGAAGAAAAAATTAATTACTTAATCTATATCCAGGCATGTTTAGCATTCATATGTATGCATTTAGGGATCAAAACCTGTTAGAGGGAAGTGTAGCTTGTTCCCTACAAGCCAGAAGTCCCCACTCTTTTTCTCCAAGTATGGACCTTTCAGCCTACAAGAGGAATGAACTTTGTCTGGACCTTTAATATTTAACTCTAGTCATATTCTTTATTTCTCAGGTCCTACCACCAGCACTACAGTGTGTATAATGTTTCTGCTTCATATAACAAGTGCCTGTCAACTTGTCACCAAATAACCTTTTTAATACCAGTCAACTTGACATCAAACCCTCGGTCCATGGATATATACTGCATTCTATAGACTTACCTATGTATTTTATTTCCTCAAGCATAATCACACTGCTACTGAAGTTTATGGAATCATGTAAATGAGAGTTTCAACCATTTTGATAATGTGCTCCAGCTGTGTGCTGTAACACCCTTCCTTCCTTAGTTGCATTGCTGATAACTGAAAATGGATCTTTGACCATAGATCGATGAGCAAGTTGACATCTCACCTTTTCTTCTTTCAGTTCTTTACCAGACAGGTTTTCAAAGTTGGTGTCCTCCAGCTGAGCAATCAGGATACTGGTTGCTTCTTCACAGTGTATGGGGAATTTGTATCACTGAACAAGGAGATCATGAACATTAAAGTGCTCTATGACCAGCCAGTGGCCGTCTTGTACATGTCTAAAAAAAGTATAGCAACTTGTACCATGAAAGAGTGAGACATGATATATAATGTTCAGACTCTGCTAATGAGGTAGTTTTTAGAATTTCTCCGTTCTATTACCAGTGTATGCAGCAAGATTACATTCTGATTTCCAAATGCCCTTAAATATAGATAGAAAATGTTAATGAACATTGAGCTGTTTACTTGTTTTTGTTATACATGCTGTCGGTTTGATTAACCACTCTATGTTAGAGATCAAAACCATCTATTTGCGTGCTTTTAATTTCCTATACTAGAAAATCATGGCTACTAAGATGAAGAAAAATTCTCCAAAGATTTATATACTGCATAACATCCCTGTTCTCCCACTTTTCTTTGAGAACTTTTGAAATACTACTGAACTTTATTTTACACTTTGAATTCCAATTCTACTGCATTTGAGAACCCTTTTTCTCCTAAATTTTAAATGCTGCAGTGCAAGTACCCTATATCAAAGAAGCAAACACAGATTTCCAAGTAATATCTCACAGGTATGTTTGCTCTTCCATTTGTGTGTACTGCTTCAGTGCCTAATTCAAATTCCCCTTGTTGGTGATATTCTCTTCAAAGCACGCAAGTCCAGGCTGTATTTCAGTATAACTTACCAAAATATAGCATATTGAAATATAATAGTTTCTACTTCTATTAATAATCTTGCCTGAAGATTGCACTCAGGGAAACAATCTTCACTTCATTTCCTTCCTTTAGGAAATGCAGTTCATATTCTACTTTGTCTGAACTTCAGAATTTTATCCTGCAGGAATACTCTTTACATGCCTATTATTAACTCAATTGCATGAAAGGTAAACATTCTAAATTATAGATGTTTACTGGTATGACTGAAGTGGAAAGTGCATTGATTGGAAAAGAAACTGAGTAAGGAAAGTGAAAAAAATAAGTTGTTTACTGTTATTTAGTATTTAGTGGTTTAGGTGCTTAAATCTTATGAAATAATTGTGTCAATAAGGAACATCTCTGTAGAAAGAGGAAGGGTAAAATGCCGTGGTGTGCATGTTTTTAAACATTTTCTTAAAGGATAGTGGAAAGAGGAACAAGGAGGAATGTCCTGTCCCTGGGGGTGTTTAAGGCCAGGTTGGATGAGGTCCTGGGCAGCCTGGTGTAATATTAGATATGGAGGTTGGTGGCCCTGCCTGTGGCAGGAGGGTTGGAGCTTGATGATCCTTGAGGTCCCTTCCAACTCAAGCCATTCTCTGATTCTATGATATCATTCTATGAATGAGGGACAGAAATGAGGACAGGAGGCTGAGAGTGACTAAGAAAGATAAACCAAACATGAAAAATCCCATCTGATATAGCTAATCTGAAAACAGGAAGTTTCAAATTCGCCCAAATGTGTTCCATTAGTGAAAGTTCAGTTCATTTCCTGGCAGTGAAAACTAAATTATTTGGATTACTGGGGCTGGTTAGAAACTGACTAAGTGTAAATCACTTGAAAGGGATCCAGCTTTTCAGCTTAACTGGGAAAGCAGGTTTTGTTTCAGTAACTACAGTCTCATAATAAGCACCATATCCTAAGACTTGCTCTGAAATAGTCTTTGTTTACAGTTAGTTTCAGATAAAGCAATGTGGGCAAAGGTTAGGATGCATCAATTCTACAAAGAAAACAAATGAAGCAGTAGTGTCAAAACAAAATATGGCTTGCATTCTAAGATGTTTCTGAGGATACTAATAGATACTGATGAGTACTTTATGTTAGGTCTTGTATGAAATGATGCCAACTCTGAGGGAGGATTTTCCCCTCTGGCAGGCACAAGCACACATCTCTTCCACAAGGAGAAAACAGCTGTAGGATACTTTCCAGCTTCAGGCAGAGCTGGAACTGAGCTGTACAAAGGGAATCCTTGCAATCAGACTGAAATAATTGTGCTTTACAAAAACGCCATATGGATATTTTATCTTCCTCACATTAACTCTGATTGGTTGACAAACATTTTAACTAACAGAAAGAGGAAGATTAGCATAATTACACTGTATTTTTTAGAACTACACAAGGAATATGCATGTTTTGCTTTGGGTTCTAGTGTAACTTTGCATTTCTTGGCTTCTCTTTTTGTATCTCTCAAGCTGTTGCCCAGCAACAACAATGTCACAGAAGTTCTTCACATCCATCTAGTGGAAAAGTCTGTCTAAGAGGAAAGAAAATAAGTTATCTGAAGAAATGTTTCTCATTCTAAATAGATCAAATGTCTGTCTTTCTGTCTCTCTCTCTATCTACAGTCTATACAATCTATAGGCAGCTGTTATCATTCTTTTTGTTTCATTTCCCAGCAGCCAAGTTCACTGCCTTCTACTTCAGCGATCACATAGACTTAAAGGAGATTAAGACTTTCATGACTAGGAGAAAAATAATGTTCTTAATGTGTTTTAACATATTATTTCATGAAAGTAGGGTGGAAACCAAAACAGAAAGACTTTTAGATCTGAAAAATGATCTCAAATTCTGTACCTAAGGCTGTTAAAAAACTGAGCTTTTTTTTTTTTCACATCCCAAAGTGCACATTTTTCAGACATGAAAATCTGGGCTTTGATTAAGCCAGATACAAATTCTCATTGGAAAATGTCAATAACAGTGAGTAATAACATATTTTTTCTGCTGCTTCACATCTGAAAAGAATGAAAATCACTGGACTTACTGACTACATAGCATGGCTCACCCAATAAACCAATATGTACATTAAGGAAAAAGAAGCAAACAAACCACTAACAATAAAACTTGCAGTTGCCTACAGGGCAGGAAACATAACAGAGATACTTTAAAACATTAAAACACTGATTTTGTTTTACTTTTACAGTTAACGTTGACTTTTTGATTGAACAGTCATAAATAAGGACTAAGTTCAGAAATTCTGCAATGAAACACTTATCATACTTTTTTTTTTTTTGTATTCTTTTAAACAATAGAATGGTATCATATTTTTTTTCTTTTTTCTGCACATTTCTGTTCCAAGTTCATGATATATAAGCATTAAAAAAACATATATATCTTTTTTTTTTCTGAATACGTAAAGTCAATAATTTAGGCTGGTAGGAACTTTCAGATGTTGACTTATCTAAACTAATAGTCAGAGCAGACAGGTGATTTTCTTAAATCTTAAAAAGAGTAGGTTGAAGAAGAATTTAGCTTACTCAGCATTCACAAGATGAGTAAACCACTATTGGGAACAAAAGTCAGCTTCAGAAGTTGCTTTCTAAGTAGTCACCTCACGGTGAATAGAGGAGATGAGCAGGCAGGTGAGTGATGTGGCTTCCATCAAGGGAGCACCAGGAACTAAGAGATCATTAAACAGAATGGCCAAAATAGCCAGTGTAGCCGGTGTGAGAAGAAGCCCCTGAGCCCATGCTAGTGACATGCCAGAAGACTTACCCTGCACTGAAGTGGCTGCTTCTAACATACTAGAGGCCTCAAACCAGGGAGAAAAATGGGGTAGAAAACAGTCATAGAATCATAGCCTGTCCTGTTTGGTGAAAAAGTTAAAAGATGACCTCAAATATTCCTTCTAAACTAAATTCACTATGAATCTTAAAAAGAAGTGTTTTATGACAGAACATAAAACATATTTCATATTTTTAGATTCTTTCTTGTATACATTCACGTAATAGAGGTCTGTTTCCAGCAGTTGAAAATGATAGCAGACACTGGGGATTAATTTAAGATGCAGGAAAAATATTATGGTCTTTTAAATGGTATATATATATTTAAAAAAAAGCATAACACATCCAAGGTCATGGCTTTAGTCAAAAAGTGTAAGTCATAAAGTTGTTTTCACTTGAATTTGTAGACAGTTGACAGAGCAGAGCAATGAAAACAAGCCAGGTGATCTACAGAAAATATATGCACATTGTGAAATGTCATTGGTTTATTTATGTATATAGATAAATGTACAGACGCATACATAGGTATAGCTGTTACAAAAATATGTGGAAAGCTATAATTATATGTTAAATCAACATCCAGTTAACAAGCATTTCATCACAGTCTAAAAGCCATTTATCACAACTGAAAAATATCTAAGGGGTGGAAGAAATGGTTGCTTTATTAAATAGAACATTAACTATGCAATCAGTGAGTACAAATTACACCAAAAGGTGTCTTCTTGGATTTCCTGCAGCATGCAGTAACATGGTCATTGACCTAGGACTTTTCTTCAGGAAAAGGTAGCCTACTAATCACATTTAGTATGTGAGGATGTGTGTTAACTGGCAAAATATAAGACTGGCAAGAAAGACTGATGGAGGAAGACTGATTAATGTGAAACTCTGGGTCAATTATAGACAGGAATCTTATACTAAGATACTAACTAACTACTGTTATGCAATGAAATATAAGAGACTGAATTTTTACTTGTCTCTAGTATGGCAAAATCCTGACTTCAGTGAACTTGGATGGAATGAATATATGGGCACGAATATGTTTATTAAACAGGTTACAATGACAACTTTCAATAAAGAAATATTTCTCTACTTTTTGGAAGTAAATAGGCCATTCCTCCAAGAACGTTCATGAGAGGGCCATATAAAATTTCCAATATCTGCCATACTCCTTGGCCAGAGTAACTTCATTTGCACTGTTTTTTACCATCAGGAAATGCATTTACTCTCAGAAGGAAATCATTAGTCAAAAAAAGTGTGCATTTACAATTTCTCTAAATACATCCTTTAAATGCATTTTTTTTTTCAGCTTTCCATTGAAATGTAAATGGATCACACATAATTGCAACATAGTACATCAATATTAATCTGATTTTATTGCTTCCCTATGCTTCATGCTGCAAGTTAATTTGAAAGGACTTTAATATTACCCTTAATTAAATTATGATCACTAGTTCACCTTTGTCTATTTTCTAAAATAACATTTTATAGATTCTTTGTAATACTTTACAAAGGACATATGGCACTGAGTTTATCATGTTTTGCTTTTCTGTGTGGCGTAATTGAACTATTCTTAAATTACATACTCAGTTAGTTTCCCTGGAAGTGAAGCAAGACAAGCACCACTATCTCCTTGCAAGATCTTTTCTCGAGCAGAGAGAAAAGGAGCAGAAGAATATAGATGACAAATGGAGATGGAAAAGCAGGATAAAAATATTAGCTTTAAATTATTTAAAGTTAAAATATTTATAAAGTCATTATAATCTTAAAAAGATTTAATAGCATCTTTATTTTTAAAGCTTCAGTTTAACATACTTAATGATTTTTTTTTTCCAGTAGATTTAAGCAGCAATTATCTCCATTTCAACACATGAACATGAATGTTTACACATGTAGGTAGAACTCATCTCCAGTAGTCTTTATCCCGCATACATTTTGTTATACAACATAATATTCATCAGAGTGTGAAAAAAGTTATATTTACCTGAAAACATTTTTTATTTGCGCAACAATCCACTGCTAGCTATTCCACTACCCACATTTTAATTACACTTGCCTGTGATAATGTAGGCAACAGCATGAAACGTCTGCAGTGCTAGCAGAAAACAGCCCTCTCCCTCCCCAGAACAGCTAGCTTTATCTGTGCTCTTTAACTAGGGAAGCAGATCCAGAAATTGAAGAAATTGCAGGGCTGCCTTAGAGCTTAGACTAGTTCAGCAGATTCAGACTACACTTAAGCTATGTCTCTGGATAGTCAATATTCATTTTCTTTTCCTGATGTTGGCTTGGAATGTTTCAAATTATACCTTGGGGAAAAACAAACAAACAAACAAACAAAAAGCATTGCAATTCTCAACAATGGAATATCTTTGCTCCTTTTTATTTTGCAGCAGTGTGAGAAATAGTGTGTACCTATACTGCTGCAGCTCAAATAATAAATCTTTCTGATTGTTTCAGTATGAGACCTTATAATATTCAGTAAATTTCTCACTTCAGGACACCAGCAATGGCCTAAAATAACACTTGAAAGTAAACGAAGGACTACATTGATCATCAGTGCAGATGTAAAATTTCTGTGATACAAGATTATATCAGAGATAACAACTGACTGCTAATATTCTGTCTTTTCTGAAGTTAGCTGACATCACTGATGCCAATGGTTAACCTCATATGTTTCTTTTCAAAAGTTTTAAAATTTGAGTTCTGATTGCCTTCCTTCCATTAATTTGTCTGTCTTTGCCAAGCTACTGCTGCTGTTATATGGTTAAATACCCTTGTGGCATAGAAATACATTCGTATGCATTGAGGTTTTATTCAGTTGTAAAAACTGTAAAAATCTGTAGCTCTTATCCCGTTGCATAATACAATAGTTTGAAACATTTTTCAGTATTATTTACTGGTGGAAAAAAGCTCCTATGAAATTACAATTTTAAGCAAATTTTAATGCTACTTATAACTTCTATTACCTGAAAGTTGAGCATTTGCTTACAGATGTATTTTTTAAATCCTATCACTTGTATTGTAGTGTTTTGTGTAGTCTAAATGGAGGCCTCATTTTCCAGTTTCTGTATCACCACACTAAAAGCAAGTGTCTAGAAACTTAACAGAAGCAAGCATTTGTAACTATTGAGCAGAAAATCCTGGTAACTGTCTCGATTTTTCTATTCCTAATTCCCATTCCTGTTGTGAATTCCAGTGGCACCTGGAACTATTCCATGCATTTCAGCAAACTAAGTTATAACTTGCTGGACTGAGCAAGATCCTTTGAAATTTCCTCCTCATTTTTGTCCATGGACTATCTAGTGCAACCAGGGGACCACTTGATTCAGATGTCCAACTTTCTCTCCATAATATTAATAAATTATGCTATAATAAATTAAACTTACAAAACGCACATGAAGCAGGACTCCTTTTGAAAGTACTTGTTAACTGACTCAAAGGAGAAACTTCAATACATATATTTTCCCCTAAGTGTGTTCACTGAACCTTCCTATGCATGTTGAACTACTTATCATTGTCACTGCCGTTCCTAGGAGAAGGTTATAAAGAAATCCTCATAGGAAGGCTTCTGATAGAAGGAAAAAAAAAAAAAAAAGAACAGTTTATAAAATGATATTAAAACCAAGTGATAAATATGCAAATTAATCTTGCCAGGTGGCAAGAACTCTTTCAACACTCCTTTTCACCTTTAGATAGAGTTTGAAAGTCTGCCAGTCTCAAAATCATTTTGAACATGACTCTTCATTAGCAAATTTAAAATTGACAATTTATATTTTCAAGGTTGCTCTTGTACCTTAAAGAAAATGCTTTAAGAAAAAATATAAAACAGCTATGAACACTGATAACAAAGAGAATGTCAAGAGCAAAGGGAGCAAAATGTCTACATAAGTCTGGTATTGAAGGACAGAAGTAAAAGAAGAGTTACATCTACCTGAAATCTTAGAGTGCCTGTCATGATCCTGAAATGCCAAAACCTGTTTTGGCATTTGTTTTTTTCCTTACTGTGCAAAGGACAGTGCTCAGAATGAATATTCAGATGCCTATCAATTATTTTTATATATATATATAGTTGAAGATTACAGTTCTACTTAGCTGATGGAAAGTGAAAGATTTCAATGGAGAAGTGATTTCTTAAGAAAATGAAATAATGGTTGAAATAGGTTTAATGCGTGTGCAGTAAGTGTGGCAGATTGTAGTGACAGTTTATCACAGTGATACTTTATATGTAGTATTAAGAAAACGTGCAATGTTTAAAGAATGCTATGTCTTTAGATTGCCTGATTTTTAAGACCAATGAAAAAAAGTTAACCTAGCAAGTATTATATTATTTTCATTATTACTGCTTTTGCTTTGCTTCCAGAAACACAGCTTACAATTGATTCAGTGTAATGTAAACTTTGATGAGACTTTCAACTGTGTTATTAAGGTCTTCTTGACTTGTTCAGCACTAGGCAATGCAGCAACAAAAACAGAGGAAATAATACATCAGTGTAAATAATCTACTTATTTTTCCTTTCAGTGAGAACAAGAAAGCTGGGAAGTAAAATTGAAGCATTTACATGTGAAAAAATGTCTGGACTAAACCTTTTTCATGTTTAATTGTCTAAGACTTTAAGGAAGTTGTAATGTATAGTTTAGATTCCTTCCTTTTTGAAGTAGAAATTCTGTTAAATTATTATCCCAGAGGTTTTCTTCAAACAGAATCTATCTCCTAAATAGTCTGAGTATCTTCTCCTACTTTTTCAAAAATTGTCTTTTCAAATTAAAATAATTTATTCTGAATGATAAGGATTTCTGGTGAGGAAAAAACTTACGCCTCAGATGCCAGTTCAGTATAACTAAGCCTGTGGGACTTTTGCTTGAACGAAGAATATTTGACTTTCTCTACATTTATTATTACTCTGAAAGTTTGTACTGCATGGGCAGTACAGAGTCTATAGAACCCCAAATGCTTACTGGAACAGCTCTAAGTCATTTACATTTTTCAGCCACTCAAGAGAACAGGGATTACATCTGCATGGTGCACATTTATTTTTGTTTGGATTCAGATGTTTATTTCCTTCTTGAAAGGCTGATTTAATCTCCTCAAAAGCTGTTCAAGTTATTTTCTGCTTCATGGGACTTCATCACCAATCATGACACTCTGAGATGGCACATTGCCAATCGTCATTGCTGCATTGTCAACAAAAACAACTGCTTTTCATTAGGGTCTGGCTAGACCCAGGGCTAGACCCCTCTATTCTTTAAGCTGCTGTTTGAGCCAAACAATTCAGCAACAAAAACAAAGCAGTGATGTATCGCATATCCTCTAGTGTGTGCACAATCTGTATACAATCATTAGCAAATGGTCATAGGCCAGCAGATCATCAACCTTTGACTTTGAGCAGTCTCCGTAGGCTGAAAATTTCTGACATTACTAAAATGCAAATATGGATTCTGTTATCATTCAAAATCAAGAACTTCTATACAAAAGACAGTTAAAATAACTCAGCAAGGATCCGTGTTAAGACAAATAAAAAGAGAAAACCGCAACCACAAAAGACACTCAGAAAAGAAAACCCACTAAAAAAAATTAATCCAAAATCAATCAACTAAATGAACAACAACAAATAACACCAAGAAAACCATAAAAGATTAATTCTTTCCATTTAATCCATGAAAGCTCTAACCATCCACTTCAGTTTACTCACCTGTAATAATAATTAAAAAGTTACAAAAACTTGAATAACTAAATGGCTAAAACTTTAAAGGTTATATAAAGTGACCTTTTGCCAGTCACTACTCTGTTAAGTTTTGTGTTTCACCTCACATGGGTAACAAGTTTCAGTCATTCAAACACAATGACTGAACACAACCTCAAAAGGTTTAGACTCAGAACTGATAGTTCATTACAACAACAAGGAGAATACTTTAAGGGAACCTCTCCTCTCCTCTCCTCTCCTCTCCTCTCCTCTCCTCTCCTCTCCTCTCCTCTCCTCTCCTCTCCTCTCCTCTCCTCTCCTCTCCTCTCCTCTCCTCTCCTCTCCTCTCCTCTCCTCTCCTCTCCTCTCCTCTCCTCTCCTCTCCTCTCCTCTCCTCTCCTCTCCTCTCCTCTCCCTCAGTAATTATTTAGTTTGACCACAAGCTGTATGTAAATAATGAGTTGTTTCCTACTGAAACTGTAACCCAATATATAAGCTGTAAATTGTCAATTAATTCATAATAAATTATAATAATTTAATTCTATCTATGTGCTTCCTGTAAATAAAAGCTTATTTCATGGGTGAATTTTATTAAAATCAAACAAACAAACAAATGTTGCACTCCAGTATAATCTGAATCATTGCCATGGCATCTGACAAAATTGTGTGCATAAACTCCTGATCAGTAGCTTTTTAAGTACAACTAATTTTAAACATTCATATTTTGTAAATCCAGCTGTTTTGAGTAAACATATCTATAGACTCTTTTTATTTTATTTAATGAGCCAACATCTTATAATGAGTTTTCATGTGTAAATAATGGTGTATATGACTGCTGGTTTATTCCTCCAAATATTTGGCAATACATGGGTAAAATAAATTTTACATTAGCATTCATGTCAGTGAACTAGTTTGCTCATTATTTCCAGCAAACAGATAGAAAGGTGCAAACACAGTCAAAGCAAATGCAATTAATTTGAAAATTTAGGGGAAAATGTGGTACTGGTACAGCTGCACTTACGTAAAAATAAAATAAAATCCTAAAAGGTTATTAAAAAGTGTATTCTAATGGCTATCTTATATTCATTTAAAAAATCAACGGCGTACCTATTCATTTGACTGCCATATCACTGTTTAATCTTTAATTTAAAGTGAAATTATAGAGACATACATTAGAGAAGATAGTCACTATCTATGTTACAGAAATTGAAACCCTTTCTACCAAAAGAACTATCAGTTGTGTATGCTTCTTTCAAAAAGACCTGTTACATTGTCCAGTTCTTGACATCCAAAACAGTGAGTCACATGAAGCTATCACAGGCAGAACTAGAGAACTGAAAAAATTGTACAGTGATTATGAAGAGAAGCTGCAAATGTTCCATCATAAAATTTACAATGCATTTTAAACATTTAAACAAAATTAGAGGCACTTCTAATATCTGTTAAAATCCATTTCATTGGGAAAAAAATGAACATTTTTACAAGTCTTTTTTTTTTTTTTTAAACTTGAGTTAATTGAAGTCTGTCTTGATAATGACAATGACTAAGATCTACCACCACTTCTTATTCTATCAAAGTCCATTAGAATGAGACAGAACAAGGACGGCAGAAGAACTCTGCCCCTAATTATGTTTTCACTGTCTGAAGTCTCAAAAGATGAAGAAATCCCAGTGAGCTGCAAACACCAGAGTTCCAGCTGTTGGCTGAATAGTGGTTTGTGAGTACTTCTGGTCTTCTGGTCACTAGGAGAACAGTCTGGCACCTAATCAAGGGATCCTAAAAAAAAAAAAAAAAAAAAAAAAGAGAGACCCCATGATTGGGAATAGGTGGATGTCTTCTGAATATTTTCATTATTTTGTTACAATTGCTCCCCTTGGAAAAAAACTTCTGAAAAACACAATTGTATCTAGTAGATAGATAGAAAGGACTACTTCCTTGGATGAAGGAGCTATGGTTCCAGGATATCTAAATGAGAATTATGGACAGTTTTGAGACAGCCTATACCCTAAATCCTTAACTTTTTCTGGAAGGAGACATGCAAACACGCCAGTTTATATCTGATATAAAATTATATAGATATATGTCTATATAATTCCAGCTCAGAAAGACCACCAACAAGTAACATAGGCCATGTGCCATGTCACTGCATCCCATGATGGGCTTAGGTTTTCCTGGAAAATAAACAAGCTTATCTTCCCACAAGGCAAATCATTGCTGTTTGGACAACCTGTTTTACTATCAAATCTCTAACACTGAAACAATTCACATACTTTTCACTCCCCAAAAATTAAAGTTACCCCCAAAAGCCAAATTGTGCTGCACATCATTCAAAGGGCATGTGAAGGGAAAACTAATTAAGGGAATGAGAACAGATCAGATTTACTAAGTATGTAACATTATACATCCTGTGCAATTGTTAACTGTGGTCATAAACCTTTACTAACAGCTCTGAATATAATTAGCCATAAAGAAAAGGAAAGGACAATATTAATGTGCTGCAGAATTACGGCGAGAAATTACTTACCTACTGGGAAGAGTGTCATATGTTGTCTTTACCTGTAATGAAATTTTCATATGTATTAATAGAATAGAATAGAATAGAATAGAACAGAACAGAACAGAACAGAACAGAATAGATAAGTTGGAAAGGATCTTCAAAAATCATCTAATTCAACAGCCTGATCATTCTAGGGCTAATAAAAAGTTAGAGCATATTATTAAGATCTTTATCCAAATGCCTTTTGAGCATGGACAGGTGTGAGGCATCAACCACCTTACTAGGAATTGTCTTCCAGGAACTGTGATAATAGGAACTGAGGGAGTTTGACCACTCTAATGATGAAGAAGTTTTTTCCTACTGTCCAGTCAGAACTTCCCCTGACACATCTTTGTGCCCTGCCACCAGCTCCAGGGAGAAGAACCTAACACCTCCCTCTGCACTCCCCTTCCTCAAGAAGTTGCAGAGAGCAATAACATCACCTCTGAGACTCTTCTTCTCCAAACTGGACAGCCGAAGTGACCTCAGCCTTTCTTCACAGGACATGACTTCAGTCCTGTTACCAGCTTTGCTGTCCTCCTCTGGATGCTTTCAACAACCTTAATATTGTGGAGACAAGAGCTGCACATAGTATTTGAGACTAGGTTGTACCAATGCTAAATATAGCAGAAGAATCAAGACTTCTGATCAACTGGCCGTGCTGAGTTTACTACACCCCAAAATGTGGTTTGCCCTCTTGGTTGCCAGGGCACACTGTGGGCTTACATTGAGCCTACTGTCACCAGCACTCTAAGGTCCCTTTCTTCTGAGTTGCTCTCCAGCCACTTGTCTCCCATTTCTACTTGTGTCCAGCATTATTCCATCCCAGTTAGAGAGACTAGCATTTTCCTTTGTTGAATTTCACACTGTTGCTGATTGCCCTGTGTCCTGATTTATCTAGATCCTTCTCCAAGGCCTCTTGTCCTTCCATGGAATCAGCATTATATAAATTAAATGTTTCAATGAACATCATCCTGCAATGATTATGTGTGCCTTGGTTTTGGATGAGATAGAGTTAATTTTCTTCATAGTGGCTGGTGTGGTGGTGTGTTGGATTTAGGATGAGAATAACATTGATAACACACCAATAAACATACTAGTTATTGCAGAACTGTGGTTACACTGAGAGAAGGACTTTTCTGCTTCTCACACTGTCCTGCCAGTGAGAAGATTGAGGGTTCACAAAATGTTGCATGGGGACAGAACCAGAACAACCAATCCAAACTGGCCAAAAACATGTACCATACTACATGGCATTATGCTGAACAATAGAACTAGGCTGGGAGGCATAACACTGCTCAGGGACTGGCTGGGCATCAGTTAGTGGGTGGTGAATAATTGCAATGTGTATCACTTGTCTTTCATATTCTTCTTCTTATTATTATTATTTTATCTTCTTTCTCTGTCCTTTTTAAACTGTCTTTATCTCAAACCATGAGTTTTATCTTTTTCCAGTTCTCTCTCCCATACCACTGTGGGGGAGTGAGTGAACAGCTGTGTGGTGCTGAGCTGCTTGCTGGGTTAAACCACGATAATTTGCTAGGCTCCACTTCTTCCTTTAGCAGTCCTATTGTACTACTTAAAAGTACGGTATATTTAAAAGTGAGTTACATAATTTCTTTTCCACTATTATGTTTTACTATTTCTTAGTGCAGAAGACAAACTCTGAAGATATAAAGATAGGGGGATAACAGTGCAAATTAATAACAGTGTAAGTAAAATGTGTACCTTAAATGATATTTCGAGAGAGTTCACATTAAATTTTAAGACTTGATCCAGAAAATGCTTCTCAGAAACCACAGGAAGAGCACCAGAGAATATTACTATGCATGATGATAATTTTCATCCATTTAGCAAAATCCCTAAATAGACAGAGACAAATATTATATGTAAAAACCATCTAGGTGTTTTAGCTTGTCCTTTATTCTGAGCTCAACCACTGCAGTTTTTCTGCATCTTAAAATACTGGGATGTACCATACTGAGGAAGTACAGGATTTGATTCAATGCTGTGTAGCCAAGTACAGAAGATAAATGAGGACAAGAACAAGAACCATGCAAATCTGAAGACAAGCAAGACAGGTAAATCCTAACAAAAAAACAATAGCAGGAGTCTGTGCCAGAAAGTGGAAGAATTCCTGGATGAGGGAATGAGGGAAAAAATAAATAAGTCCCACTGATGATCCAGAGGCTTGAAAAATAGACCATCATTTACACCTGCCATCTGAGATTATGAAGGCAGACTTAAAATGATACAAGTTTTGAGCTGTTATCAGCTTGGGCAGAAGCAGTGCAAATATTCATCAACACGGATGCTGGTGTAGCAGAAGCCACAAAGAAAAAAAAACAGTGGTTTGGGGGATGAATGTACTTCAAATGCGTGAAGGGACTTGGGCAGGAGCTCAGTGCTGGTCGTGTGATGGAGAAGGTGGCACAGGCTTGGAGTGCAAAGGTCTGGTCTAAAAGAGGTTGGAAAGGAAAATGTGAATATGGGGTGTTCTCCAGAGTAGAAAAGGAGCCTGAGCTACACAAAAGTTATGCCATGTTACTCAGTGTAGAAAATGCCAGTAATATCATAATCTAGGTGAGAAGGGAGGTCACAGAAGTACCGTGAAATATAAAATAAAACCTGATATCATGATTGTTTTTCACTTCTGAATAAAACAATAACCGTTCAAATGAGAGAAGAAAACAAAGAATAAATAGAGAAGTTAGAACTTCAGAATTTCTGCTCTGCCAATAGCAGGGGGTTGGAACTCGATGATCTTTTAGGGCCCTTCCAACCCAAACATTTCTATGGCTCTATGATTCTATGATTACTTTTAAACTGAGAGTGTGTATGTTCATACACATATGTGTGTGTGCGGCAGAAAAGTGAGTTTGTGTATATGATAAAGAAAAACACACACTGAGACTTTCTAGGTTCAAACCATGTTTTGTTACTTTTATTTGTTCTGAAATGACAAATTGTAAAAGCTGAGGATTTTCAGCTTTGCAGATGGCAAGTGTGACTGCTCAGACTGAAACATGATTCCAAAGCTAAAGAGAGATGGATTGTTAAAAATATATTTAGGAAGCTCAGAAATTTTTACCTCCATTCCTATAAAAGTATCAATTCGAGGTGCTATTGTGACACTGACCGAAATGACAGAGGCAATTTTTTGCCCAAAACTGAGGAGCACTAATAAACCTATGCAATAAATTAAAAAATGTACTTTTAATCATCTTAATACTTTTCATACTCTCAAATTCTACTTGAAGTACTTAAATCAGGTGAAAGCTTAACATTCTATTCAGAGATGCTATGAAAACTCATATTTAGATAAATGTTTTTGTATTGAATGAAAAAAGACAAAACATTAAATTATATTTAAGCACTTGTAATTAAAAAAAAAAAAAACCTCTAATAATCATTCAAATTATTAATTATTAGAACACACAGGCAATCTTTAAGTGAATGTGTGACTAAAATATCTACAACAGAAAAAAAAAAAAAAACGTGTTTTATTTATCAGGCCATTAAGCGTGGCTTAGTCATTATAGAATACTCATACCTATTTAACCTATGTGACAATAACATGCACTACAAGTAATTATACACAATCAGTAAATCCATATATAAAGCTCATCTAAATTCTCACTTTCAGTTATTTAAGGCATTGAATATAATTGCAACTTAGAAACTTCTGTTCAGGCTGGTCATGATCAGAGGTCAAGAATTCATGATTGAAAAATATCACCACTTAAGGTATAGCTATCAGATTCTTCCTGTTTTGCTACATCACTGAGTTACTGTAGTGTTAAAACTATAATAAAAATGTTTACACGGTACAATAAAACATGTCTCTTGTGCTTGGACACATAATGGTTTTGCACTTTAAAGAATTGCTATACCATAGCATGAATCCTGAATGTTTCCACATTGCTTACATTGTTACATTTACTGTAATATGTAGTTGCAAATAGAAAATTTGAAGCAAGAGCACCGATTCCATTTACACCAAGGACTTAGACTTTTTATAGAAATATCTACTTATTTCAAGAATCTGTCACTACCAAGATCATTTAATGTTTTAATATGTCTGAGGATTTCAAGAGGTCTAATACCTTTCTCTTTTTGTAGTCTATAAAAATGAATGCAAAGTATTGGATAGTAGGATAACTTCACCTCTCCACTACCTACTCGAGGGCCAAAGTGAAACAGAAGCCAGACCTTGCTACCACAGACTGCTCTGTCATCACCTACCAACCACACTAACTTGGAATATCCTTAAAAAAGATGTAAATGCTACGGATAAAGGTGTTGGAATTAAATCCTTCTAGGACTGTGGATAACAGAATAAAATATATGCTTTATGCTTTTTTTCTTATGACTAGGTCAACAAATTTGTATCAGAAGTGCGTACTGGGATATATCACTAAGATAGTTGTAATAACTTAAAATTTACTGCAGAGACAGAGACATAAAACTCTTCAGAGTCTTAATACCATTTGAGGATCATTACTATCCTTTAGCATATTTGAGCTACTTCATTTGTGTGGTAGGTTGGCCCTGACTGACAGATAACCCCCACCTGACTGCTTACTGTCTTTCAACAGCTGTAAGGTGGAGGAGAGAATCAAAAGGGCAAATGGGAAAAACCTCACAGTCAAGGATCAAGATAAAGACAGCTGAGTGAGTGAAGTAAATAGCATGCACAAGCAGAATGAAATAAGTTCTTCATTCACTACTTCCCACTGACACGCAGATGTCCAGCTATTTCTCAACATGCAACCATTATTTGGGAACACAAACAACCACAAATTTTTGGCCTTTTCCCCCCCTTTCCCAAGACCAGAAATGCCTTTCCAATATACTAAGAGACCAGAATCAAAATAAATATGCAGATTTCTTAAATTTCTTTGCACTTGGCTTGGCATGTCACCATGCCACAGTGACAGGAAATACACTAGCTCTATCAGGGATTATTATGACTGGTTTATGGGAAAAAAAAAAAAAAAAAAAAAGAAAAAAAAAGTAGAATCCCTTAATTACTAAGGGCTGGGCTAGCATGCTGTCTAGAAGTGATAAAGCTGTTGTCAACACTGAAAGACCCTGATTATTGTAATGTGAAAATGAGGACTATACTATGTCTTCAGCTGCAGAATGAGGGAATGTTTTTGAATTACGTCTAGTTTCCCCAAAATTATCTTCTTGCTTGATTTCTTTTTTGAGAAGATAATTTAACTTCATGTATTCTTTAACTTCATATATTTTACCTCCTTGTTAAGTATGCCAGGAAAAAAGCAAAGATTTTATAAGAAACTTCTGTAGTTATAATGAGTTCACCTGAAAAAGACTATAGTTTTGCATTATAAAGATGTAAAGGGAAGGAAAAAAAAAAAAAAAAAGGATAAAAGAGAAAAAAAAAAAGGAAAATGAAGGATTGTTTTTTAATGCAACTTTGCAACCTTCCTGGAATTTTTGAACTAAAGATTTTTCACTCTTCTTGTAAATGCTTAGCGATATTGATAATAGAACAACAGATGTCAGTGAACCTGAAGAGTTAATAGGACTCTGTAAGCTTGTCAGGAACTATGAGAAATGCAGTCTAGACAGATGTCTAAGAGGGAGATGTGTGGGATGGAGACTAAAGAGAGCTCAATTGACATTCTGAGATAGAGTTCATCAGATTACTCAAGCCTTTCTCTTCCTCTGTGTTTTTCTGTCTTTACCCCTAAACTAATTCCAGTTTGACTAAAAGCCATTTTGATTATAACTGTGTGGAAGATAGTTATATTCTTTGATTCAATCTCCTTTCACAAGCTGAAAAAATTACCTTTCCATCAAAATGAGGAAAGTTTTGAACATATTTCGCAACTGCAGTACTGCATCACCACAGATACAATTTATTATGTTACTGTGGAATAGCAAGCCATATGGCAGAGCATATGAATCTGTGATTTTTTTTCTTCTTTTAATTTAATAGGCATGCATACAGCAACACATTTTGGCCACTTGGATATATTTTGTTTGCCCTCTACTGAAACAATTCTTTTAATCATTGTCAGAGGTCAAAAAAAAAAAAAAAAAAAAAAAAAAAGTTTAAAATGTTTATATGTACAGGAAGCAAATAATTGGATAGATGTGTGTGCTGAGATGGAGAATGTCCCAAACTGAACTTTTGAACTTACAAATAGAAGACCAGTACTTGTTGGTGTGTCATGGTTTTATGATTTTTGGTTATCAGTATTCCACATCACAACATCATGCAGTGTACTGGGAGTTAAAGAGCAAATGCTTTAGTTCCAGGTACCTGTCTGGAAGAGAAGAAGAACTACATTCCCCAAGAGCCTTTTCAAGTACTGTTATCAGTATTCCCGCTCAAGGGAACAGATATAAGGGCACAGGTCATCTGACTCGGCCCTCTTCTCGTCTCGCCCTGTTCCCTGTCGAATCGGCTCGCTACTGTTGCTCCCGACTGCACGCAAGGCTTCAGTATTAGTGTAAGACCTTTGGCTCTCGGACAATCTTTCTCTCAATTATTTTTGATTTATATTGTATTATAGTGTGTTATCTTACATTCCGATACTATATTTAGTAAATTAGTTTGTTTCTCCTCAGATCGTTGCCGCTGTTTTTAATTATTTTGGGGTCCTCTGTTTCCCTTCCTGGAGGCGTGGATTTTGTGAAATCCCTCCACCCCACTAGTCACGGAACCAGGCCGGACCAGCCCTTACACCGTTGACATGGTGCCAACTGTTATAGGCCGTTTGTAAATTTTGGTGGCATCTGTACTAAGCAAAAGTGACACAGACTCAATCTTCCAATTAATAAAGCAATGTAAGTCAAAAGCACCAATTAAGGAGCTGGTTATGTTTCAGCTCATAGGCTCTTCAGATTGGAAGATAGGACAGTTATGAATTTGAAAAGAATGGCTTGCACTGCAAAGAAGAATTCCCATAAGAAGAAGTAATCTCTGAGGGAAGAAGGGGTCCTGGAAAGAAGATGGAGATTATGGCTAGAGGAAAAGTTCTGGAAGTGCCTGGAAGTGGGGCAATATTCTGGTAATCAAGGAATCAAGGAGCTATATGAATAACAAGACATGCCTTTTTTTTTTTTTTTTTTTTTTTTTTTTTTTCTGGAAGGAGCAATAGTGACCGTGGCAGCAACCTTACCAGGTTTTTGTTTTGTTTTGTTTTGTTTTTTCACTTTTTGGCCCTGGCTTAGAGCAATTCATGGGACAGGCACCAATTTCCTCTCTCTGTTGTAGTGTTTGAAGAAGTCTTTATGTTCTTTATTGTAATCATATTCACGTCATTTCCCTGCATTATTGTCAACTGATATGCGAGCAAACCATGTAGCTGTTATGAAGGAAGAGAATTAAGCATGAAATGGTAATTTTTCATATGACAATAAAAACCATTCATTTTTCTTCTTTTTGCCACTTGTACCCTGACAATATAATCCAGAGGTTTTTGTTCTCAATTAAAGGCCAGATTTATAAAACAATGAAAACTATATCTATCTATCTATCTATCTATCTATCTATCTATCTATATTTATAAAACAATAAAACTATGAAACAAAACTATTTTTTGAAAATTATAAAAACCAATATTTAATCATAACTCTTCTATGAGATATATATATATTAACTTTTCTTTAGCAATTCTGAATAAATGTTTCTTTGGTAGAGGTCTGGCACACATTTAAACAACAGAAACAGTATTGTTTCTGCCTTAAAGCACAAACATTAGTCTAATTGGCTAGTGTTTTTACTTTGAGTGACCCGTTATCAGCCTTTCTTCTAACATACACACTAAAAGCAAACATGGTAGGTACACACACAGAAAAAACTAACTCAAAATTCACATGGATCTACTAAGTATATTTTTACATTCAGTATAAAGAAAACAAAACCTGCTGCTGCAATCTTGTAGGCTCCTGCATTTTTTACTTTTTTCACAGTACTGTTATACAAAGTCATTACTTAAATTATGCAGCGTGTCTTGTTGAGAGCAATGTAGAACATATTACCGGAAAAAAAAAAAAAAAAAGTATGAAGCAAGTAGCTTTGCTTTTCTGTTTCTAAATGGACTGTAGAAATCTCAGAGTTTTGAGACATGGAGACAGCAAGCTCAAAGAAGTAGAAAGTAGCCTTTATACAAATTCTAGATTCTGCTTCCTTTACAAGTATCTACAAGTACTATATATTTCCTCATTGTGCTTTAAAACTTGAGACATTTTGCAGCAAGAAAAAGGAGATGGATACATCTGCATCACAGATTACATGGACTGGTAGGATAGGATGAAACTATTGCTCAGTGCCACCTCCGCACGTATTGTCTCTAAGGCTCAAGATTGCTAGGCTGGAACAGTTCAGGTACAGCTTCAAAAACTATAATCTGTTCAGTATTCATATCCTTATTTTGGTGTTTTCATCTAAGTGCTGCACCTAGGAAAAAAGTAAAGTTCATTTTTCACAGCTCAAATCTTAAAACCAGAAATAAAAAGGAAAGAGTAAAAGCACAGAGTATTTTCAGGAGACAGGTGAAACATGGAAATTCACAGTGAGTTTTGGGTCCCAGAAGACTGCTCATACCAGACTTCATACCTATTTCTTCAGATAACCTGTCTTCAATTTAAACTGCAGTTTAAGTAATAAATACTTCTAGGATACTGCAAGTATGACCCAAGACAATCTGTTTCACAGCAGTTAAATAAAGCAATGACTGCAATGATCATTTCTACCTGCCTACTGCCTCTGGCACCAAATGATTTAGTTTAAAGTACCTAATCCACTACACATTGATTGAAAGTGAAGTGCCATCACACTCATCTAACTCGTTTTGTCCAGAACAGCAGTGCTCACTATCTAGATGGACTGATGTAAGAATGTGACTTTGACCCTAAAGCTGCCTGTAGTCTTAATGTCCACACTGACAATCATCTGTTACCAGCAGTCTGTAACATCCAACAGCAGTGTAGACAAAGATGATAGAAAATAAAATTATAACATTTAAATATCTAGTTATAACCCATTCTTAAATTCTATCAGTGTGGACTCTGTCTGTACAATTTTGGAAATGAAGAGCTATTATATGCAAATCACATAGTCTGGACTATGTACACTCTGACTATGATACTTTCTGTGTCAGGGTGGAGGCCGGTCACAAGCGGTGTCCCTCAGGAGTCGGTCTTGGAACCGGTGCTCTTCAACATCTTCATCAATGACATAGACGATAGCATCGAGTGCACCCTCCGCAAGTTTGCAGATGACACCAAGCTGAGTGGTGCAGTCAATACATTGGAGGGAAGGGAAGCCATGCAGAGGGACCTGGACAGGGTGCAGAAGTGGGCCCATGAAAACCTAATGAGGTTCAATAAAGCCAAATGCAGGGTTCTGCACTTGGATCGGGGCAATCCCAGGTATTTATTCAAACTGGGGGAAGATTCCCTTGAGAGCAGCCCTGCGGAGAAGGACTTGGGGGTCCTGGTATAAAAGAAGCTCGACATGAGCCTGCAGTGTGTGCCTGCAGCCCGGAAAGCCAACTGTGCTCTGGGTTGCAGTAAAAGAGGAGAGGCCACCAGGGAGAGGGAGGTGATTGTACCTCTCTACTCAGCTCTTGTGAGGACCCATTTTGCGGTTGTGTTCCTTCTTGGACTAAATTTAAATTTAGATTCCGACAGTATTTTATTTAAAATGAAGAGATAAAAGAAAACTTTAATAACATTATTTAGAAAACTCCTGAAGACAAAGTATGAGAAAAATGCAAAATCATAGAGTGCAATTGTTGTTATTGTTGTTGAAAAATTTCTATCTCAGTGTTACTCCTCTGTAATATAGTTGCTTTTGTCATCTGTAGCCTCTCTAGTTCTGCTGATGCAATTTTCAGAAAACTTTGTTAGAAATCATGAGTATCTTTGAAATGTATCATTAAAAATAGAATTAAACCTCTCTCCTTACAGATACTTATTCAGAAAGGATGGTCAAGTTTACTTGTTAGTTTAAGTGGAAAGTAGTTTTCCTAACAAAACATTCTAAGTGAGAGTTCATAATACTAAAACCTCCTATTTCATGCTACCACGGATGTCTCTCCTCCTTTCCATTTGATATTTTGATTTGATATTTCTATATGCCATTTCTACTGGGCTGGTTTACTTGATATTAAATTGATATTTCTTTGATATTTCTATTGAGCTGGTTTAACTGATATTAAATTCATTTTCTTTTATGGTGCTGTATCTTTTATCTGTGATGAAAACAGTGTTGATAACACACAGATGTTCTAGTTGTTGCAGAACAGTGCTTCTCGCACTGCCCTGAAAATGGGGAGTCTGAGGGTGCACAAGAAGATGGGAGGCGACAGAATCAGAACATCTGACAAGAACTGGCCAAAGGGATATTCCATACATATGGCATCATGATCAGCAACAAAATCTAGGGGGAATTGGGAGAGGGCTGTCACTGCTCAGGAATTAGCTGGACATATGTTAGTGGATTTAGCACACTGCATTGTCCGTCAGGCTTTTTGTATATTCTTTTATCTTAAGCATGACTCTGTCTAGAGAGACTAGCATAACACAGGGCTGTCCATACTTAGCCTTCCATAAAAATACAGTCAACTAATACTGATTTTAACTACCCTTATGGTAATCAGACTCAGTCATAACTGTGAATAGCAGTTTAAAATGGTTTGCTGCAGACAGAAGTCAGTATCAACTTCAATTCTGGGAGCCACAGTTTTCCAGCTTTTGTAGGACCCAATCAAACTATAAATCTCAAGCACAGTTTTATTTGTATTAATGTGTTTGGTTGAAACTGTGGAAGCAGAGAAATTGCTCCTTCTGTGTTTGCTAAAGTTATATGAAGAACATTCCTAACATCAACAACAGTTATTTTTTTTTAACGACTAAGATAAATATCAGCCTCACTAGATTGAAAGGTACAGCTGGCCTCATCCTACTGAAGAAACATGGGGAAAAAGGTTAAATCTTTTTAAATACAGTATATTGAAACCAAAAAATATACTATTGCTAAGTTACATAAAAATCAGTGCCTTAATATTAAACAATTTCCATCTAAATATCTACACCTGAACACAATTATTGCCTCATTATGTAGACTGTTAAATTTAAGCAGTGAATAGACTTGCTTCTTACTGAATGAATCAGGAAATGAAATTTGAGTACAAGAGAAAATAATTTTACTCTACATTAAAACAGATATTCTAAGTACCAAGGACATCTGTGATGGACTTGTTTCTCCTCTATAGTGTGATAAATGAGACAGTAAAAAAACAGTGCCAATTACAGGTGGACAAAATCACAAAAAACATCTTTGGAAAATCTATTACTAGTACTGATTCTAAGGCATGATTCCAAGATGTTCAGTTTCTAAAAGGCTAATTTGCTAGGTTCTGGACACCTTGTCCTCCAGCATGGTGCATAGTGAAAAGAGATATTCTGTTGTCTCTAAGCATCACCCAAAAATTAGAAGGGAGCAGTTTTGCATACCTATATGTAGTAAGTGAGACGTTCTTTCCTTGGTACAGCTCCCTTTGTGGTAGAAACAGGTGAAAAGAACATGAGTGATTTTAAAATGTGACGTTGGTTTGCAAATTTTGCTTTTATATTAATAGCAAATGCTATTCAACTTGATGTATCCTTAAGTATGAAGCTGGAAAATTGTTAGGATTAAAACAGTATTCTGGTCTGTTCCTAAGTAAGTGTAACTTTTTAATATATGTTTACACATTGATTTCTAAAGCCAGTTAATGCAATAACAACAACAAAAAATCTTAATGGTCGTATGGGAAAATAAATAGCAAAAAAACAAACCAAACCAAAACAAAACAGAACAAACAAACAAACAGAAACTATTACAAAAATTAGTTTGAAAAGACATCTAATCCAGGTAATATTTTTTCAATTGATATTTTCAGATATGAGGTTAAGAGACTAAATGATCAGAAGTGTATTATCATTTGCAAATGAACCTTTCTGCAGATAAATACATAGTCTCTACTAAAGTGGTAACTTCAGTTTAGCTGAAATCCCAAATTCAGAGCACAAAATATGATGATTGCATTGAAGTCGTATTCACTATGAGACTGCACTACAATTTGTGATATAGTGAAATAATTTTACAAGCAGTGAGCCATTAAGTTATTTTAATTTTCATCCTCTATAATGAAAATAGTCTCAGACAGATGAATTTTGCAGGTATTGAAGCAGTTTAAAAAGCCCAGAGGAGCTTGAACACAAATGCTTTTGGGGGAGACAAACAAGAAAACAAGGCAAAAAGACTTGGAAGACCAGCAAAACATAGGCTGAAAAATAGACAAACAGAAAAAAAAAAAAAAACAGATTTCTAATACTAGCTACATCCTACCAACAAAGTAATACACTGAAGTATTAAGAGGTGCTACAGCCAAGAAATAATGGGAAATATTTTTATTTTGTTTGTTTTGTTTTAGTTCCAGTTGATGCAATGTCCTCGTGGGACTAAGACGATTTTAGTAAACTTCTGCAACCATTTATGTTAGATGCATAAGATACTGATAAAATCTTTTCATTTATTCCTAAGGAAGACATTTCTCTCATGGGTGCTTGTTTAAGGAAACACTTTTTTAGAAATTATTCCCTTGTGCTCCCTTTACATATTTTGAGTAATAATGTAGACTCTGTTTACAAATTCTGCAGTGTTCAAAACGTGAGGTTCAATGAACTATCTTTCAGTTGGGTGTAACAGAAAAATAAAGAGAGAACATCATATGAATGAAGCTTCATGTTCATGCAAAGGGAAATCTCCTCGTACTGTTTTTATTAGCTTCTCTGCTCTACAGTCTGAGTGGCTTTGGAGTGTTGGCTATTTTTAGTATCTTGTAGGTGTTCCATTTCAGTCATCAGCCATTACAATGCAATGCCTTTACATGATGCCATTTGCAGATTAGACATTTTAGTTTGCTACTCTTTAACTACACTAACGATGAATGACTTTTGCTGAACCATGTGATTTAACTCTCTCAAATTTTATTTCAAAAACATGAGACTCATGACTTAGTCTGTCAGTGAAAATTTTCAGATTAACGCATGAAGATACCACCCAGAAGACAGAAACATGAAATGACCACCTAAATCTGGACTCTGCTTTCCTCCTAAAATGTAAAGTATTTTCAGCAGAGAAATGGTGAAAAAATCTTCTAAGAAATTTTGTAAGAATTAAATAAGATAATTACAAATGTGACTAAAAGACAGACTGTGGGCTTTTCATATCAGAGCTTCATATAATTCTACCAGGCATGGCCTTACAGATGTATATATACATGTATTTTAATATTTACTTCTGTAGTATAGTAAAGACAATTTTCAAAACACAGCTTACAGTATTTAAAGATAAGCAACAGAGTTTTACAGCACTTCTGCATATCATCAAAAAATTCAGACTAAGCTATATAATTTATGTTCAAGCTAATTATATCAGGTAGGCTTAAACAATTTTCTTCTCATATAATAAATAATATAAAATGTTAATGTTATGTCTATGCAATATATATTGGCCAATGAAGTGTTGCTGTCAGAAGATGTCTTGGTTTATGATTATTTTTATTTATTAATTTTAGGAACAAGGCCTTTTACAAATACACAAAAGCATCCTACTTGATCCATTCATCATCTAAATAACTTTATCCCTTTCAGGGGGGGCAGCTCATCTAGTAAAGACTCTTTTCTCCATATATAACCAAGATAATATCCCTAAGTCAGCTGATGGCCTTCATTTACAGGTTATAGATTCTTGAATGCTCTCTATATTAAACTAGATTTACAACATTAAAAGCAAATCAAAGAAGGTCTAATGACGTTCAGTAAGGCCAAGTGCAGGGTACTGCACTTGGATTGGGGCAATCCCAGGTATTTATTCAAACTGGCAAAAGAACCCTTCGAGAGCTGCTCTGTGGAGAAGGAATTGAGGGTCGCGATAAATGAGAAGCTGGACATGAGCCAGCAGTTTGTGCCTGCAGCCAGGAAAGCCAACTGTGCTCTGGGCTGCAATAAAAGAGGAGAGGCCACCAGGGAGAGGGAGGTGATTGTACCCCTCTCCTCAGCTCTTGTGAGGACCCATCTGGAGTACTGCATCCAGGCCTGGGGCCCCCAGTACAGGAAGGATGTGGAGCTCTTGGAACGGCTCCAGAGGAGGGCCACTAAGATGATCAGAGGGCTGGAGCACCTCACCTGTGAGGAAAGGTTAAGGGAACTGGGCTTGTTGAGCTTGGGGAAGAGAAGGCTCCAGGGAGACTTCATTGTGGCCTTCCAGTACTTGAAGGGAGCATATAAACAGGAAGGGGAATGGCTGTTTATAAGGGTGGATAGTGATAGGACAAGGGGGAATGGTTCTAAACTGAGACAGGGGAGGTTTAGGTTAGATATTAGGAGGAAGTTCTTCTCACAGAGGGTGGTGACACACTGGCACAGGTTGCCCAAGGAGGTTGTGGATGCGCCATCCCTGGAGGCATTCAAGGCCAGGCTGAATGTGGCTCTGGGCAGCCTGGTCTAGTGGTTGGGGACCCTGCACATAGCAGTATGATTGAAACTAGACGATCACTGTGGTCCTTTTCAACCCAGGCCATTCTATGATTCCATGATGATTCTATGTTTTAATTTATCTGGATCAACATGAAAACATTGCTGTCAATATTAATATTTTTATTTGTGTAATGTAATCCACAGATTAAAAATTCCTAAATAAAAACATATGAGTAAAAATTATTCAGGTATACAAACCAAAAATCTAGAGGTGCAGTTCTAGTACTTTAGTATCAGATTTAATTGACCCAACACTAGCTACATTTTAATTTGAGATTAAAAACTCTTTCATTTAATATTCCTTAAGCCACTAAAAAATAATTCACACAATTCTTCACCTCTTTATTTATGTGCCTTGCTAAGGCTAAATAGACAGGTGACTACCCTTTAAAAAGAAGCAGGCTTTGACTGTATTATTTAACTGTATTACTATTCAGTAATTAATTTTTACCTATAGTTTTAGGGATCAAAAAACAGACAGGAGTAAGTCTTAAAAAAAGTTATGACCTCAATCTATGTATGTAATATAAAAATATTTTGTATCTAATTATGTATATACAATTATTTTGGCCTTTGTATTCAAAATATCTTAAGTTCAAGAATAGGTATGTATAGGATTTAAAATTTGCTAGTGCCCAGTGGTGCATGAAGTTCTAAACCTGTATCACTACAGTAAATTATGGGCTCTGCTTTCTCTCAAAGGCTTTGTTATCAAAAACAAATATTCCACAATCATGCAAGGAAGCATGATGACCTATGTCATAACACATTCTTTTCAGAGAAAAAGACTTTTTGCAATTAGACTCCTTGCATGACCTTTTGCATCAAACTTTCTACAGCTTTCTGATAGATGACATTTTGCAAGGATGCTGAAAAGAGAAAGATGGAATTGAGAATATTAGAAATATTCAGTATATCTATTCTCATTTCCTATCTGATTTGTTACTGCCTACTGAGATTCAGTTAATAATACCCCTTGTGATTCATTCCCACTACATGAATTTAAAATAAAAAACAGTATTGTCAGATAAGTGTATCAATGCAGATTTTAATTAAGGCATAAATTATATATACGGTTTGTGATTTTAACCTCAGTGTCTTTTTTCCTCAGACTTCGGAGATTTTGTATCTCATTTTTTTAATGATGCAATGATGACATTTAATTGATTTTCAATGGTGATTTATTGAGTATATAAAATGAGAATTAGCTGCTGTATCCAGGGTCAGCTCTATTTTGGAAGGACACATTTGTCAGAGAACATCTCTGCCACTTGACAATGAGCAGTTTTGACTATTAGCAAAATGAAATATATAGATCATTTCAGTCTAACCTCCATCCCTCAGCTAAAAAGAGTCAGAGGAGAAAATATTGGCTGAAAAGTAGGGAAGTAGAAAAGTGAATATGAAAGATGGAGATTTGTAGGAATTTCAGAAACAGATGGGGTAGTATTTTAAGTTTCCAAAAACCACTGGGGAAATAAAGAAGGATGGATGAATGGTTAGATGAAAAGTATATGAATCAGCACTTATAATTTTGTTTCTGCTTCTTAAATTTTAATTAATTAAGTTAATTAAATTAAATTAATTATCTTTTCTGTGTGTTTTTTCCATGGAAAATAAATATTCAAAATATCTGAATCATTGTATCTGAATTAAAGTTTAGGACAAAATTGAACAGAAGCAGACTTGGAGGTCCTGGTGGATGAAAAGCTGGATATGATGCAGCAGTATGTGCATGTGGTCTGAAAGACCAAAAGTATGCTGGGCTGCATTAAAGAGCGGTGGCCAGAAAGGCAAAGGAGGTGACTGTACCCAACTATTTTGCCCTCATTAGACCTTACTCCGACTACTAAGTCCAGGACTGGGGCCTTTGACACAAGAAGGACATAGAATTGTTGGAGTAGTTCCAGAGGAGGGCCTCTCCTATGAAGAAAGGTTGAGACTGCAGGACTTGTTCAGTCTGGAGAAGGGAAGGCTCCAGGGAGACCTCACTGTGGCCTTCCAGTACAGGGAGCTTATAAGCAGACAGCAGATCAACATTTTACATGGTCTGATAGTGATAAGTCAAGGGAGAATTGTTTTAAACTTAAAGAGAGGAGATTTACATTAGATGTTCAGAGGAAATTTTTCACTCAGAGGATGGTGATTGGCTAATGAAGCTTATCAGGAAGTGCTTGGAGGAGCTGAGTTCTCCAGCTAGTGTTTTAGGACGCGTACTGCAGAGTGCATAAGGACCACACCTCAGATATGTCAACAAGTGTCTTCTCAAAATCTCCCTAGAAGACAGAGAATTTGTTTACGGGGACACAACAGAGACTGTTCAGACAGAACAGATGATGCTAGCTTGGTCTAATAGAAACAGAGCAAAAAATACTAAATACAAAATACAATACTAAATACAAAAATAGGCATAGGGAACATCAAATAGTTATTCACAAATAATTCTATTTTTTAGTGAATTTGTTAAATTTCCAAAAATATTGTACTCTTCAAGTCTGAACATATTTGATTTATTTTTTTATTTTTTATTTTTTTTGGAAACACCACTAAATATCTTCAAGTTTGTCTTCCAGTAATGGCAGAGTTCTGTCTTTCAGTTATTCCACTTGAAACATTTAGTTTTCTTGAAACTGGTCCCAAAAGGATGATGGAAAAAAAAAAAAGATTTTTTTTCTTTCCTCAAAAAGTCTCCAAATCACACCAGCTCATTGATATCACTTCAATGCTTCAGACATCTCAAATGTTCTGGTTTTACACCAAAGTGTTCCTCATCTTGCATGTCTTCTCATTGGCCATTGAAATTTCTCACTAATCTTTTACAGCTATTTAGATCTTTTCCAATGACACTGTGAAATCACATTTCTATTTTCGGCTCTCTAATTTTCTTCAGACTGTCACAGACATTTCTACAGTTCTCTAATCCTTTCAACACATATACATTGTAATAAAGCTCATCTGTGTCAGCAAGCCTGACAAACTCAGCAAATGCATGTTATATTAATACAGTCATTATTTTTCTGTGAAAAAAAATGAGCTCACTCACCTAAGAGATTATCTAAATTGGCTCATTTCTAATATAACTTTCACAGTGCCTGAGAGACTGAAGTGCTAGGGCCAACAACTTGCAATCTTAGAATATATTTATTTTTGTAACATCGTCCTGATTCAGAAAGCATATTCCTATCTTTAAATATGTAATTAATCTACTAAATTTAATTGGATTGAACATATTCTTAGAAGCAGACACATATTTTAACACAGAGTCATTTTTTTCATGTCCATTAAAACTACTTGAAACTTGGATTGTTTCTTCAAAAGTTAACTTATTGATTCATAAAGAACCAAATGTGGGGATCTCTCTCAAGCTGCAAATAAAATTATGTCATTGTGAACAAATCAAAATAGGAGAAAGCCTCCATATTCCTAAGTTAAAAAAAAAAAAAAACCCTCTTGTGAAAATCCCAAATTCCAAATTGACATTATTTTTTTCTAAAAGTGACATCATATATAATTTGAATCAATATAATGAGATATATATCAAGATTTTAGCAAGTTTTGTTTTGAATGTGTGGTTTTACTTTCATCAAATCACAGGTTAAAAATCCTCCATAGAGAAATAAGTAAAACCTTTGCAGAATGTCTCTCTGTAAATCAATACTGATGATGTCTGTAAGTGTACATTAGCTTCCTTGTCTTATGAACTACAAGAATCAGTCAAATAGTTGCACATTTGATTACTCTGTACAAATATTCTGATCACAGTGGGTTGCTAGGTCATTCCCTTTAAATTAGCGTCATCAGTACAATAATTAGGTCACAAGCATAAGTAATAGCAGTCCAACACCTGGTGATAGCAGTTAACACCCACCTTTCAGTTTAGTTTGCATTCATCCAGCAGCGCAAACTTAATTGGATTATGTTCATTTCATTTTCAAGTGACATGCACAGTTGGTGCTATTTTAAACACTAAAGTAGCAAATAATGAAACAGGAAAAAGGATTGGGCTGATTCCATTGCATCTTGAGATATCTCTGAGGTACTTTGACAACTCAAAATAGACTCTACAATTACTTTAGCTAAGAAGCACAGAATTTGTGAAGCAGATGTGTGTATTAGAGCAGCAAGAAGCTCAAATAGGAGTTCTGGATTGCACCACGTCTGAAAGTATTTTAAGACGTGTACCTTAAGTCCTTTATGCCTGACTAACCCTTACTGACATAACAACCTCTTGAGTTTACTTTACGCAATTAAAATAAATAAATAAAAGACCAAGGCCCTCTCTGACTTCAGGACCAGGAACTGCAAAGAACCTCCCTCCCTGGAGCTATACTTCATGTTCTTTACCTATACACTGATATGAGGGATATTACAAACTGAAAAGAGAAAACAACTGACTTACGGAATCAAACTCTATAACCACAAAGTAGTTATAAAATCAGGTACGTTTTAATCAACGCTGTGCAGAGCCAGATGCAAGGGGGATAGCTCTTCCTAACTTGCATGCCATCAGGACAAAACCTTGGTATAGATATAGGCAGAACTAATACATAATCAATGACTTTCCTGGAATTCATATACATATTCATTACATTTCTGAGAACCCCTTAGCATATGGTCCCTCCCCCTCACGCATGTGTCGTGAGCAGTGGGGGTCTCCTCCTGGTGGTCGTTGGATGAAGGCTCATAGTCTTCCTCGCTGTAAACTTCTGATCCTGAGGGAGGGGTAGCCTCCGAACCAGTTCTAACTTACTCTGGAGACATCTTATCACCTCCTTGCCTGGTGTCTTTGAGCTGTTTTCACACCCTCATCTTTGACTCTTCTACTCCGGCATTGTCCTAAATCCATCTTCTTACTATCCCATTCTTCTAGAAGAACAAGAAAGCTGAGGTACTGAATGAGTTCTTTGTCTCAGTATTCACTGGTGGCCAGGATTCTAGTCTTTGTCATGTCTCCAAGCCCTGCACCCCCACGCCTCCAGGTGGGGACCAGGGGGGTAAATCCCCCCCACTGTAAGGGCAGAGCAAGTCCAAGACCACCTCATAAGACTGGATGAGTACAAGTTTTTGGGGCCGGATGGTGTGCATCCCAGAGTTCTGAAGGAGCTGGCTGAGGTGGTTGCTGAGCTGCTCTCCATCATATTTGAGAAGTCATGGCTGTCAGGCGAGGTCCCAGATGACTGGAGGAAGGGTTACATCACTCCCACTTACGAGAAAGGGAGCAATGAGGACCTGGAGAACTACAGGCTGGTGAGTCTCACCTCTGTGCCTGGGAAGATCATGGAACAGATCTTCCTGGATGACATGCTCGATCACATGAGGAATGAGTGTGTGATCCAAGACAGCCAGCACAGCTTCACCAGGGGAAGGTCATGCTTAACCAATATTGTGGCCTTCTATGATGGAGTGACGGCATTGGTGGATGAGGGGAAGGCGACTGATGTCATTTACCTGGATTTGACAAAGGCCTTTAACATGGTCCCCCACCACATCCTTATCTCCAAATTGGAGGGATGTGAATTTGATGGGTGAACCACTCGTTGGATAAGAAATTCATTGAAAGGCCGCAGACAGAGGGTCGTGATCAATGGTTCTATGTCCAGGTGGAGGTCGGTAACGAGCAGAGTCCCCCAGGGGTCTGTCTTCGGACTGGTGCTCTTTAACATCTTTGTCAATGACATCGACGATGGAATCAAGTGCACCCTCAACAAATTTGCTGACAACACCAAGCTGAGTGGTGCGGTTGACATGGAGGAAGGAAGGGATGCCATTCAGAGGGACCTTGACAGACTTGAAAGGTGGGCCCAGGTGAACCTAATGAGGTTCAACATGGCAAAGTGCAGAGTTTTGCACTTGGGCTGGAGGAACCCCAGGCATCTATACAGACTGGAAGGAACAGTCCTTGAGAACAGCTCTGCAGAGAAGGACCTGGGGGTCCTGATGGATGACAAACTTAACATGAGCCAGCAGTGTGCTCTTGCAGCTCGGAAAGCAAATGGTATCCTGGGCTCCATCATGAGAGGGGTGGCCAGCAGGGACAGGGAGGTGATTGTCCCTCTCTACTCTGCTCTTGTGAGGCCCCATCTGGAGTACTATGTCCAGGTCTGGAGCCCCCAGTACAAGAAAGACAGAGAGCTGTTGGAGAAGGTCCAGAGGAGGGCCACAAAGATGATCAGGGGGCTGGAGCACCTCCCCTACAAAGACAGGCTGAGGGAGCTGGGCTTATTCAGCCCAGAGAAGAGAAGGCTGGGGGGTGACCTCATTGCAGCCTTTCAGTACATGAAGGGAGCCTATAAACAGGAAGGGAGTAAACTCTTTGAAAGGGTAGATAACAGCAGGACAAGGGGGAATGGTTTTAAGTTGAAAGAGGGAAGATTTAGGTTGGATGTTAGGGGGAAGTTCTTCACCAGGAGAGTGGTGAGGTGCTGGAACGGGCTGCCCAGAAAGGCTGTGGATGCCCCGTCCCTGGAGGTGTTCAAGGCCAGGTTGGATGGGGCCCTGGGCAACATGGTCTAGTAAATGGGGAGGTCAGTGGCCCTGCCCGGCAGGGGGGTTGTAGATTCATGATCCTTGAGGTCCCTTCCAATCCAGGCCATTCTGTGATTCTAGTGGCCTCTGCATATTTCCTTCTGTAAGCTATTTCTAATCCTTTTACACTTAGTTTCTGCAGACCCCTTTTTTACTGAACCCTTTCTTACTGTTCACAACAACAAAACAAACAAATGAACAACAGTAACAGCAAAACATTAATTCAGTTATGCTGAAAATAAACCTCAGAGGGCTTTACAGAGAGTTTAAAGCACATATGGAAAATAATTTGAAATATGTTAATTATTTTCCAAATGCATTATCCTTCTCCTTTTTTTTCTTTGGAATAAGAACTATAAATCCTCTTTTCCTTGTACAAGACTACCAGATCTATGGCTCTTAAAATAAGGGAATACCTTGCCCTGTTCAAGCAGTTTCTCAGACAGTAGCAAAGAGAAATGCAAGGGGAACGCATGTCCAAACTTGTCTGAATGGCTATGGTCTGAGAAGATTACACTGATCCAACTGTGTGACAGAAGTCTCACATCAAAACAATATAGCCTACCCCACCTTCATAGGAAGGAAGAAGAATAAATATAACGGAAAGCAAATCGGTTCTTGATCTATTAGATGAATTATTATCTATTGATTCTGCCTTTGAACCACTTTTCAGAAGAGAAGAATAGCTGGATTACTAGTGGAATCAAAAGATAATAATTACGAATGTGTTATAAAATCTCCTGAACTCTTGATGTTTCAGAGTCATGGGCTGAAAATCACTAAAGAGTACTCTGTTAAATTTCTTTCCCATAAAATTGGAAGACTATGGTGGACAACTTGGGATTCTGGGATGTATGATATCTTTACACATCAACTAATTCTGTCCTACTAAAGAAGTAATGTTCCTCTGTAGTTTACTTTCTGTAGAGGCCTGAAATTACTGGCTGTTTGATTTCTTACTGGGAAACTTGAAGAAACTAAAGAAGTTGAAGAATCATTCCCAGTTCAAGCAATGGGGGGAAGCAGTGCTTTGTCTGAAGCTGCAAGAAATGCAGTCCATAAGGATTATGTACTCTCTGAAAGTAGTACTTGGTTGATCAGTATGTGAATCGAGATACTATGAAGGCAAAGGCTCAAGTCTGTAACCTCATGATACACAGGGACACATAGGTTAGTTCAGGCATTTCCAGCCCATAGCGTGCGGGCCACATGTGACCTAGAACAGCTAATGCTGTGGCTTCCCCCTGCCTTGTTCCATCATGGCAGTGGCTCTAACCCATCAAGCAGCCCAACCTGGCCCTGGGAGCACCCATCACTCAGCAGCAACCAGACAGTGTGTGATTGGCACTGTCTGGTCTGAGACCAGGGCACTGGGAAGGCACACTGTAGTGCTGACTCAAATAATGGCAAATAATTTTGTGCAGTTTTGATAGATTGGCTAAACACAGTCCTGTGAACAGCAAAAAAATCTGCAGCCCTTCTTTCCATTTTTATAAAAGAATTTGGGTTTTCTGAAATAATCATCAATATTTTTTTTTTGTATATTTGTGATTCAATTTTCAGTCGACTTAAAGACATTACTTGCATTCAATGGAATGTGTAGGGTTGCAATCAGATATTCATCTCAAAAATGTGGTCATGTCTCTTTACCAGACTTTCAAAGACCTTACCAGAAAGAAATACCCCTGACTTCACAGCCAAGCCTTATTTGTGTCACTGCTTCTGGCAGTATGTACATTTGTGAACAACAGTTTTCAAGGATGAAGCACAGGAACAGTAAAATTAGATAAAAAATCTCTGATGAGCATTTTGAAAACTCACTAAGAATTGCAGACATTACCCTGGAATCAGACTGATGCATTAGTTTCACAAAAACAAGATCATGTATCCCAGTTGTTTTATGGTTGTTTTTTGTTTGTTTGTTTGTTTGCTTGTTTGTTTTTAAGTATTATAGTAAAATTATATATATAAAAGATTTGTTGATTATGTACATTAACTATATTCTATATTTCATATGCAGCCCAAGACAATTCTTCACTCAAGGTGGCTCAGGAAAACCAAAAGGTTGGACATCCATGGACTAATTATTACTGTGGTTAAAATTCAAAAAAGAACAAATGTTCACTACATCCAAAGCAGTTAGGTTATTACTGAACAGATTTTAAAGTATCTGAAAAAAAAAAAAAAAAAAAAAAAAGAGTGGAGAGCGGTCTATACAAAGTAGGAAAATAGGAAAATGTAAGAAGCAAAAGATAAAGGAGAAACAGAAGTTACTGGTGACTTCTTTAGTTTTTAGGAAAATGTTAGTAAGATAAGATAAAACCTAGTTTACAAAAGGAATTATAATGGCATGGTTTAAAAATATGCTTTAAAAAAAACAAAAAACCTTCAGATAGGGGTATTTGAAAGTTGGGTTATACTGTTACTGTTACTACCCATTGATAAGTGCACAATAGTTAAGAGATGTCTAAAAGAAAAAACTATTCTAGCAAAGCAGAATCAAGAGATTCATACATTGCTGCATGCAGCCAGTAATTTCTTTGTACTTCTGCCCTTTTCCACAGAATCACAGAATTGTAAGTGTTAGAAGGGACCTCTGAAGATCAAGATCTGAAGCCCAAAATCCTGCTAAAGTAGGTTCCCTAGAGTAGATAGCACAGGAAGGTGTTCAGGTGGGTCTTGAATATCTCCAGAGACAGAAACTCCACAACCTCTCTGGACAGCCTGTTCCAGTGCTGTGTCAATCTCAAAGTAAAAAAGCTTTTCCTCATGTTTGTATGGAACTTCCTGTGTTCCAGCTTGTTTTCCTTGCCCCTTGTCCTGCCCCTGGGCACCACCAAAAAGAGCCTGGCCCCATCTACTTAAAACCCACTCTTTAGATAGTCATAAGTGTTAATCAAATCCCTCCTCTGTCTTCTCTTCTCCAGTCTAAACAGTCCCAGGTCTCCCAGCCTTTCTTCTGGAGAGATGCTCCAGGCCTCTAATTATCTTTGTAGCCTTCTGCTGGACTCTCTCCAGTAGTTCCCTGTCTTTCTTGAACTGGGGAGCCCATAACTGGACATAGCACTCCAGATGTGACCTCACCAAGGCAGAGTAAAGGGAGAGGAGAACCTTCCTCAACCTGCAGGCCATGCTCTTTTTAATACATTCCAGGATGCTTCCAGCCTTCTTAGCTACAAGGGCATATTGCTGGCTCTTCCATTGTTTTGTTAAAATAATGGTCTTGTAAACAACTCTTCTGATTTTCTTGCTTATTACATGCTCCATGTTTCTAATTAAATTAAAGTATTAAATATGATATTTCAAAATAAAAAAATGTAAACGCTGATTTAAAATGTGTCTCAGGGTAAAATTTTGCATAACCAGGTGCTTTGATTTATTTATTTCCTCTTTTTCCCCTTCACACATATAGGTTGTATAGATGGCTTTGAAAGTAATACCTCCATCGATATACACAGAAACGACAACAGATAGAAAGAGCATAACAACACTACTTAATAGAGCAAATTCTCAGCTACAAAGCACTAGTTCTCAATGTAGTCACCACTGTTAGCTATGCATTTTCACCAGCAATGAGCAAGAGTCTGTGTGCCACAGTCCTAAAAATCTGCACCAGTGGAGGTGACCCACTGTTGCTGTCACCACTTCTGAAACACACTAACTCACTGTGCTTGCATCCACTGTTTGGTCTCCATTAATGTTCAGCAAGCATTGATGAATGCCACTGGGTGCCATTTTTTTTCCTGCATGGAGAAATTCAGTGGCACACCTTTGCTCTCTACACGCTTCCATGTCAGATGCCATTTTGTCAGACTGCCCCTCTTCTGCTATCTGTCACACAACAACAAAATGTAATGGAATATTGGTGGGAAGGTTTGATCTCTACTGCCATACCACCAACATCTGCCTCTGATGTTGTAGGCCAGCATAATAAAGTAGGAGACATTACTTTTGGAGCAGCCCTCGTAGAAGGTAGAGTTATTAATAATAAAATTTTGATCATGAACAGACTTTTATTTCTACACAAGGTTTTAAAGATCCTAAATATTAACTAAGGAAACTGAACACAGTGGTGATATTACAAATTTTACTGAATTCTCCATTACTTGCCTATATATATATGGTCCAGATTACCTCTTTCAATGAACACTTGAGAAATCAAAAAGTATTAAATCGTAGGAATTTCAAACAGCAGACTAAACCAAAATGATTTAGCTACCTCCTTTTTTTTTTCCTATCTACAACTGAATATCTCTGACTGAAAAATATACTACATATTATAATTAAATTCTATTTTTACTGTTTTATAAGTTAATCAGTATTGACACTGCAACTCTAAGTACAAAGTGTTGGTGTTTGTTCAGTAAGTTTACATGAAGTGATGACTCATGGGTAATAGCTTTGATAAGATTTTTATGGATCTATTAACTTTTATTAGGAATGACCAGAGGACTACTAGAATGGGGAAAGGAGTAGATGGGTTCCACCACTTAAGTGCATTAGAAAATAAAACTTGCCAATATAAAGGAGGGAATTATCTGTTTCTGATAGCAGTCAATCTCTACAGCACTCTTCATATGCACTTTGTGTTATTAAGGTCAGAGTGTGATTTGAAATCTATTCTCTGCATTAGAAAAAAAAAGTTATTCTCCACATTCACATTTTGAATTGGTATTAATCACACTTTGTGTACTCTGCTAAAAACACTAACGTCATTTTTAGAGGCTGTTATTTTGCTGTGAAAGAATTAAGATTCTAGGCAGCTCTTTCTGTATTGGGGGATGATATAAACGATATTTATGTTTAATGTTTAGTAAGAAGTTGAATGACATTTTACAAACAGAGGGATGAACATTTTGTAAGTCTTTCCTATGTTAATTATAGCCCATACCTTGTCACTCTCATCTGCAACTGAGACTAATTGTCTGCCTTATAAAGAGACATGCTTATTGATTTTGCAAAGACTGGAACAGTTGGAGCTGTACTCTCTTTCTATTGATATAAAAAGCATCGCCTGCCTGTATTGATTGCTTATCCCACAGAGCAATGGCAAATTGCTACTGAGGAAACATAATGATGTTGAACATTTGTTGCATGGATGATAGGGTAATGTTTAAATGTAGTGTGTCCTGTTCTTTGTAGATTTACTAATAACCTCCTTAATCATTCCTCTTCAAAATATCATGAATCCTGGAGCAGACGTTAACCTAATGATACAACATCATTTATAGAGCATAGCATTTCATAAATTCTGAATTAATTAAATTGACTATTTTTTTTCATCATCAACGAGACTGGATGCCAATTTTGCTTAATATTTTTCAAGGTCTTGGTAAGAATGAAATAGATTAGCTAGGGCAAGATTCTCAGCTCTTTTTAAATGCATTACTTCACTTGGTGTGTAGTCTCACTGAAATCAGAAGACTTATTTGAGGAATTATGAGGTAGTCATTGTAAATAAGACAGACTGAGTCTGGGCCTTAGTTAAACTTAGAGAAAGATTCATGACATTTTTTGGCTTTTTTTTTTTTTTTTTTAATCTGATATTAGTAAATGAGGTTTGAACACAAATTTAAGTGGTGCAAATTTTGCGTACCCTGCTGCTTTTTCTTAATGTTAGAATTCTGCAAATTCATTTACGCTGAAAATTCATTAAATATAAGAACTACCAATTTTCTGATTTTGTTACAAATCAGCCTTAAAATTCATGTAAATATATATTTCCTTTGTCAAAGCTCAAGAATTCCTTACATGGCATTTCCATAAATTACAAAATTCTGATCGAACAAATCAATTGTTTAAATGTTTTTCATTGTTTGCTTGCTTATACAGAAAAAAAAAAAAAAAAACCCTTAAAGGTATACTGCACTTTCTCCCCTTCTCCTATTTAACACTATGTTAAATTTCATAGCTTGTCTGCTGATCGCCACCTTTAAACTTTAAATTGAAGAGAGCTAAGAAGAGAAATATTACTGGTATTTACTGATACTGAACAGCTCCCTTTCTTCTGACTGTTTATAATACTTTTCTGCTAAAAGCCACAGTCCCCTATAAGGCAGGGAAGTATTCAGGAAATGAAACATTGGAAACAGATTGTCCAAAACAGCAAAAGTTACTAGTCTAGAGCCATGCCAAATATTATTCCTTTGTGATTTTTTTTTTTCTATCATAAACCTCCCATATATTCTGAAAAATCCAAAGTAAATGTAAAGCCATTTCCAAGTTAATCTTAGAAATCATAAGCATCTGTGGTACTAAATATTGTAAGAAAAGGAAAGGAAACAATCTATTCCCTGGACCAGGCAGCAGGGATGAGAAAGATCCTCACTTAAATTGAGAGGGATAAGGAAAAAGCTAGACAAAATGGAAGATGGACATGAGTTTAAATAAGAAAAGGAAGATCATAGAATCACAGAATCATAGAATGGCCAGGGTTGAAAAGGACCACAATGATCGTCTAGTTTCAATCATCCCGCTATGTGCAGGGTCCCCAACCACTAGACCAGGCTGCCCAGAGCCACATCCGGCCTGGCCTTGAATGCCTCCAGGGATGGAGAATCCACAACCTCCTTGGGCAACCTGTGCCAGTGTGTCACCACCCTCTGTGAGAAGAACTTCCTCCTAATATCTAACCTAAACCTCCCCTGTCTCAGTTTAAAACCATTCCCCCTTGTCCTATCACTATCCACCCTTATAAACAGCCATTCCCCTTCCTGTTTATATGCTCCCTTCAAGTACTGGAAGGTCACAATGAAGTCTCCCTGGAGCCTTCTCTTCCCCAAGCTCAACAAGCCCAGTTCCCTTAACCTTTCCTCACAGGTGAGGTGCTCCAGCCCTCTGATCATCTTAGTGGCCCTCCTCTGGAGCCGTTCCAAGAGCTCCACATCCTTCCTGTACTGGGGGCCCCAGGCCTGGATGCAGTACTCCAGATGGGTCCTCACAAGAGCTGAGGAGAGGGGTACAATCACCTCCCTCTCCCTGCTGGCCTCTCCTCTTTTATTGCAGCCCAGAGCACAGTTGGCTTTCCCGGCTGCAGGCACAAACTGCTAGCTCATGTCCAGCTTCTTTTATACCAGGACCCCCAAGTCCTTCTCCGCAGGGCTGCTCTCAAGGGGATCTTCCCCCAATTTGAATAAATACCTGGGATTGCCCCAATCCAAGTGCAGCACCCTGCATTTGGCTTTATTGAACCTCATTAGGTTTTCATGGGCCCACTTCTGCACCCTGTCCAGGTCCCTCTGCATGGCTTCCCTTCCCTCCAATGTATCGACTGCACCACTCAACTTGGTGTCATCTGCAAACTTGCGGAGGGTGCACTCAATGCCATCGTTTATGTCATTGATGAAGATGTTGAAGAGCACCGGTCCCAAGACTGACTCCTGAGGGACACCGCTTGTGACCAGCCTCCACCCTGACACAGAACCACTGATCACAGCCCTTTGGCTGTGACCAGCCAGCCAATTCCTAATCCACTGCACAGTCCAGCCTTCAAATCCATTCTTCTCCATGCATTTAGAGAGAAGGATGTGGTGAGGGACTATGTCAAAGGCTTTGCAGATGTCCAGATAGATGACATCCATCGCCCTTCCTCCATCCACCAAAGCTGTCACTCCATCATAGAAGGCTACCAGATTGGTCAGGCAAGATCTGCCCTTGGTTAAGATGCTTTTCTAAAAGTTGTGAAGACTGGAAGCCTCAAGATATTCTTACAGCAAGATCAGCTGGATGTTTAATTAATCTATAAAATCAACAAAGAACTAATTTAAAAGAAAATTCTTTTATTTTTCTTCTGTTCTTCCTTCAAGAAATCACTTTAGAGTGTACAAGGGTTGCTCTGAAAGTTGTACTTCCTGTTTTCTTGTGTTGTCTGACAACATCAGAAGCAGATGTTTGTGGTATGGCAGGAGAGGTTGAACATTCAACTAAAATTCTGTTGCATTTTGTTGTATGCAAAGAGATGGCAGCAGAGGAGCAGTCTGACAAAATGGTATCTGACATGGAAGTGTGTATGAAGCAAAGGGGTAGAATTGAATTTCTCCATGCACAAAAAAAATTGCTTTTATTATCATTCATCTACTCTTGATGAACATTCATAGAAACCAAACGCTGAGTGTTAGCAGTGAGGCTGTGGATGGTGTGTATTAGGAACAATGTCATCATAGCAGCTGTGAAACAGTGGATCATCTTGGGCATAGATTTTTATGTGTTCAGGCTCTTTTAACAATAGAATGCAGGCTCTTGTTCATTGCTGTTGAAAATACATAGTTGCTGGTGGTGACGATGTTGAAAACCAGTGTTTTGTAGCTTAGAATTTGCTCATTTGTTCTATCAAATAATGTTATTGTGCTCTTTGTATCTGTTGTGGATTCCATGGAAATAAATAGAAAACATTACTTTCAGAGTGACCTACATCCTTAAAGTATTGGTTTCTAAGCCATTTTTCTGAATTGTTTTGTTGTTTAGTTCCTTGTTACTGAAACATTGTCTGAATTCTTGAGGTTAAATTCATTTTGCACTGTAGAAGTTAAAACTGACAGAAAAAAAAAGAAAGTCTACAAGCACTAAAACTATGTGGTTTCTGCAATAATTTTATCACAGTGCTTGACTTCTACCCTCAGTATAGCTTTAGAAAAGTGCAGTGGAGGACAATCTTTCAGAATTGTGTTTCAATAAAAAGTTATTTCACCTTATTTTCTTTCCTCATGCCTTTTTCAATGTATTTGTATTCTTACTCAAACGCAATTTTTACCAATTTAAGTTTAGCTCAAAAACTGTTTACCCCTGCATATCTGGATGTACATGATTACTTTTCATTTGTTTTAGGCTTGTTATGTTTGGAATTGTTTTTCTGTGGCACAAAAAGTCAGTGAATGAAATTAAATGAACCACACTGCTCTACTACTTGTACATCTATACTTTGAAACTCGAATCCTGTAGAAGGCAAAAATGTCTGGAAAAAAAACAACATGCATTGGGCAAATTAATCACATTGTATTTTCTTTTAGCTATTAAAGCTGATCTTTAGAAAATACATATTGCTCATGTATATGCATTAAACTGCATCTCCATGTAGGTAATACATTTCTTTTCAGTGAGGTGTCAGCTGGTGTTTTTGTCTTCCAAAAATCTATTTAATCTCTGTAGAAAATATACGCAACTGAGTATTACCATGGGAGATACACAAAATATTTCCCTCAAAATTGCCTGTTATCATAACTTCTATTTTGTAATGAAAGATGTAATGAAAGTAAAAAATACATTGGCATGGCTTAAGATTTTTGTGTAATTATTGTGAAAAAAGGATCATATAAATTAGAATGTTTAATGTAATTGGTCTTTAAATGAGCATTGCTTCTGTGAAAGTTTTTTTTGTTTGTTTGCTTTTTGTAATGAAGGATCTAATTCAACAGATGTCATACACTCCCTAATATAAAAATATATGCTGATTTCATTTCAAAACTATTTCTTCTTCAGTGAGAAAATTATTCTGTGTCTCCAGTCCATACACAGAATTTTTTTGAACTGCCTACCAATAAAAAAGTTTTCACCGAATCCCGTTCACTTTGATCTCAACAACCACATAAACAGATCCAGACAAGGCAGGCAAATTATTTTGAAAGATTATCCTTTTATTAAAATGAAAGGATGGTTCAGTTATGTGACGGGGTGAATGAGGATCATGAAAATGCTGATATGTTTAGTTCTTGCCTGAAAACTTTTCCTTCATTTTTTGCTCCCTACAAGCTAAGGTATAAAACTTTTAATTCATTGCTGAAGAATGCATACTTACCAGTTCTGGGTGCATATAAGACATACAGTAATTGAGTCTGTATTCTCAGAAGTTCCAAAAACATAAATTAATATTATGCACTTGGCTTGCAACATCTCAAATGTTTTGGAACCTTTTTCAGGAATTGTTTTTTTATGGCATAACGTCTGTACTATTACTGGTCAGTTATTATTTTCTTCTTTGGCTAGTTTTGAGAGGCATGGTGGAAGGGGGGAAGGTATGATAATTGTCCACATCGATATTCTTATAGGAAGTGCCAGCTGCTTTAAATTATTTTAAAAAATATATAATTACAGATTTATTCATGATGGGTTCCTTTAAATATATGATTAAACACAATTCAACACTATTGGCCTCTCTTTTCATTATCGTAATGTGCAAATTTTTATTTCACTAGTACGTAATCAGTGTGTTTACTTTGAGGTTAATTAAATCTGTTATTTGAAAAAAAATTCTGAGAAGTCATATATGCATTTTTATGACTTATAGAGTATATGAATATTATTACCTTGCTAAATTGTCAGTGTTCCGATTTGATATACAATAGTGATACAACACACACACACACAGACTCAACTGTAATTCAAAATGTATTATATTTTTACATTATATCTGTGTATAATAATGCAATGATGCAATGTAATTACAAAAATAACTTGAACTGGATCACACTTGTAATCACGTCATTTAGATAAATATGAGAGTTGGAGGAGGATTTGCTACTTAAAACTGGGGAATGAGATACATACAGTTTTCTTGGTGGGTAAAATGATGTGCCTGATTTATTGCAAGGAACACATACCTTCAGTGCTCTGAGAAAAATACTGTTTCGTGAACAGAGATGAGCATATAAATATGAGTTGATCTTCAAAAGATTCTTTTTAAGACAACATTTTATTCTGAGTGATTGCCTAAGAAATATTTATTTATTTCATGCTTTCTGATTTGCTAGTGAACCTGGAGAAAATATATATGTATTCATAAAAAACATGTTTAATAATTAGTGATATTTATATTTATATTTATTATTTTGAGCAAGAGAGATATTAGTAACACAAAAAACATAAAAATTATTTTACATATCAGAAAATTGAAAATATCTAAATTTCTAACTTGAAGGGAAAAATAAACTGCATACAAAGAGTTTTGTCATTTCTAGATAAGAAGAGAAGAATTTCACTCCTCTGGCAGCAGTATCCTCAAGAAACTATTTAGAGAATGTTTAGAGAGTATTCTCAAATCTAACTTTCTGAAATAATGACATTTAAGAATTGAGTATTTTATTAGTAAGCTGAAAATTAGCCTGGAGGTGAGGAGTTTTCTTCTTGAATTATATTTAGAGAAGCAGGAAATGCCAAAATGCCAAAAAACAGATCAAGTAGAATGAAACAATCTTACCATTATATTTATGGATATCATAAAACAAAACAATTAGGTTAACATAATACAAGTTTTCTTCAGTTTCATGTTTTTTTTTTTTTTTTATCCTTTTCCCATATGAAATACATGGCACCTACACAGAAATGAGTTTCCAGTACCTCCCAATTAATTTTTTTCAAGAGATCACATTTTAGTCTGAATTTTGCCTCTAATTAGGGTGTGATGACAATTACTTAGGCTGAAAAATCTGAAGGAAGTTTCTCTCTCTAAAGCAACAAACACAATCTTAAACCCACGCATTTCTTCATAATTCAGTCTGAAGAATTTATTTTCAGTTACAATTTCTTTGATGTTGTCATAGCAATCCAAAAAGAAAAAAAAAAAGAGTATAAAGATATAACTCTGTAACAGAAATCGAGAAGACAAAAAATTAATAAGGTAAAATAATGCAACAAATCTTATATTTTCACTGCATTCTGGAAACACTTCAAGGGATGGAGGTGAAAAAAATCCAGTTTAAATTTTAAATTTAAGAAAAATACACACCATGTTCATTATAATACCTTACTCTAATGACATTCATCTGGAATTTCAAAGCACTTGGCAAATATTAATTAGTAGAATTTTAATAGCACTAATGACTCACTGCTGAAGTGATTATTTCTTGAAGAATACAGAGAGTGCTTCAAACATCCTAGTTACTTTTAATGGCTGTTAAAGATACTCAATACCTTATAGAATTCTACAAAGCAATGCATAGATCTGTTATGTACTGTCTCCTCATTTTGAAATCTTATGTTTGTACAATTTCACTATTTCTAGATGTTTCTGTTATTTCAGGATGTTTATTTAAAACTAAATTGAAAAGAAGATGGAGAGGAGAGGAGAGGAGAGGAGAGGAGAGGAGAGGAGAGGAGAGGAGAGGAGAGGAGAGGAGAGGAGAGGAGAGGAGAGGAGAGGAGAGGAGAGGAGAGGAGAGGAGAGGAGAGGAGAGGAGAGGAGAGGAGAGGAGAGGAGAGGAGAGGGGAGGGGAGGGGAGGGGAGGGGAGGGAAGGGGAGGGAAGGGAAGGGGAGGGAAGGGAAGGGAAGGGAAGGGAAGGGAAGGGAAGGGAAGGGAAGGGAAGGGAAGGGAAGGGAAGGGAAGGGAAGGGAAGGGAAGGGAAGGGAAGGGAAGGGAAGGGAATAGTCACAGGCATAGTCACACCATAGTCACAGGCACCCTGACTGACAGACTTGGTGCAATTATAAAAGTATGCTAGACTGCTAGATGAAACAAAAGTTCTTTAATCTCTCTCATGAGAGAAAAAAAAAAAAAAAAGAAAAAGAAATCAAAGAGCATCATTTCCTTACATTGTATTTGACCATGATCCCAATTCAATCTGCCAGACAAAACACATTGCAGTCACTTTATTAGTGACCTTTGCTGTTAGTGAATTTGATGTAAGACCTCCCAAATTAATAAGAAAGTTTATTTGATTTTAGATATTTTTTTCCTGTATTGTGTTTCATACACAACATTTTTTATTTATTTATTTAAATTTGCAGGTATACAAGCAATATTTTTCTTATTTCTGGAATATATTTTTTGCTCTTACTTTTCCAATAGATGCATGTTGGTGTTTCTCTCACCTTTTCATTATAATAGCATCATTAGATTGCCCCCACTTTACACCAGAATTTACCCTGTACACAAATCTAAAGTTATTTTTCACCTTTGTCATCCTGAATGAAAAAAAAATTAGAAAACTGAAATCTGAAACTGATCATATGCTGCAGACCATTTGTGTGATGAAAGAGTCTCTCTACTTTGCATCACACTATTAATCATATTGTAACTACAGTTTGGTACTGAAATGTAAGAAGTGAGTCTATATGGATATGATGCCAGTTTTAGTCACTTACACAAAAGTGGCTCATTGCCTTGTTACAGTTACTAGAGGCCTCTTACAATTTTTACACTATGAATGAATTAAGATAACTTCTGGATAATGAAGGATTTGAAAATGCCCTTTGCATGTTCAACAAGAAAATAATTGATTATGAATGCTGATTATCCTTTATCAAGCCAAGGAACATAATAAGTGGGATAAGACAGTGGGATCAAGTGCACCCTCAGCAAGTTTGTAGATGATACCAACCTGCATGGTGCAGTCAATATGCTAGAGGGAAACGATGCCATCCAGATGGACCTGGACAGCCTTGAGAGATGAAACCATGCTAACCGCATGAAATTCAACAGGGCAAAGTGTATGGTCCTGCACCTCGGTCAGGGCAATCCCAAGCACAAATACAGGTTGAGCAGAGAATGACTTGAGAGCAGCCCTAAGGAGAAGGATTTCAAAGTGTCCATTGATAAGAAATTCAACATGAGTCAGCAATGTGCACTTGCAGCCCAGAAGGCCAACTGTATCCTGGGTTGCATCAAGGGAAGCATGGCCAGCATGTCGTGGGAGGTGATTCTGCCCTTCTACTCTGTTCCCATGAGATTCCACTTGGAGTACTGCATCCAATTCTGGAACTCCCAATACGAGAAGGACACTGAGCTGTTGGAGCAGGTCCAGGGAAGGGCCCATGAAGATGATCAGAGGACTGGATCACCTCCCCTGTGGGAACAGGCTGAGAGAGCTGGGGCTTTTCAGCTTGGAGAGGAGAAGGCTTGGGGGGGACCTTATAACAGCCTTCCAGTACCTGCAGAGGACCTATAGGAAAGTTGGGGAGGCAGTTTTTAGAAGGGCATGTAGTGATAGGATGACAGGAAATGGTTTTAAACTGGAAGAGGGTAGATTTAGACTAGATATTAGGAAGAAATTCTTTACTGTGTGGGTTCTGAGACACTGACAACAGGTTGACAAGAGAGGCTGTGAATGCCCCCACCCTGGAGGCATTCAAGACCAGGCTGGGTGTGGCTTTGAGCAACCTGGTGTAGTGGGAAGTGTCCCTTCCTACAGCAGGGGGGTTAGAACTAGATGATCTTAAATGTCCCTTCCAACACAAACCATTCTATAATTCTATGATTCTATGAATAGCAGAAGTGTATTTTATGCAACTCTCTTACATGTTCATAGAATCATAGAATGATCTAAGTTGAAAAAGACCACCAAGATCATCAAGTCCAACCATCAAGTCCAATCTAATCTCAATGTAGAATCCCATCATTTAATAATGTCCCTTAGTGCTATCTCTATGCATCTCTTAAATACCTCCAGTGATGAGGACCCTGGTACTCTCTTGGGTAGCCTGCTCCAGTGCTTGAGTACCCTCTTCAAGAAGAAATTCTTCCTAACTTCCTGTCTAAATCTCCCCTGTTGCAACTTGACGCCATGGTCTTTTACTAACATGACTACTCACACTGAATTCACTTCTTTTGTGTAAGAAAATATTTGTCACTGTGAATTCAGGTTGCATAATCTTTATAAAAAATCACTGTATGTTTCCTATACTTAGTTCTACATAGTAGATATATATATTTTTAACTCCTTACAGAGCACCTACTATCTGATTCTAGAGTTAGGTTACATGAAAAAATGACTAATTGCTAACTTGCATTTTTTCATAAATATACATTTGCCTATTAAAAGACATATACATATCTACTGATAGCAGTCCTATGGGATGTCTCTGAAGTTCTAAATTCTAATATAATTAATTTAATTATCTCTGTGATAATATTGAACAATGATAGCAGTAATGATTCTCAACAAAAAACTGATACAGTGTCAAATACTTCATTTTTTAAGATGTGCTTACTGTTTAAACAGTACATTTAAAGGAATAACATCACCACTCAATTTTGAAATTAATGGAGAATTGATTTTCCAATACAAATTCACTTTGTTTATATTAACTCAATTTTTCTACTACAACCCATTCTTTCCTTTCACAAGAAATGCCAAAAAGCCATGTCTCATCGTGCAACTCTTGGATAACAAAATAAAAAAGGAAACAGTAAATGTTTCTTAGATGATGCTGAACATTTAGCACAGCTTTTTTAGAAGCAAATTACTGTAGGAATTGAAAAAGAGGGACACTGAGAGATCGCAGGAAAAAATGTAGTGGTCCCCATGCTGTTCTTCCCACCTGTAAAGTATTTATAAATTAAGCCTGTCACATACAAAAAAAATGAGCCTATTTTCCTGACTCCTGCCTTCACTGATCTCCAATTTAATCAGCAGAAAAAAAAGAAAAAAAGTCAGTTGACTTTTACTATCTACATCTACACTAGTGTGTATGACTACACAAGTCTATATGCTCACAAAGCTTTTACTAGTCAGCAGTGGCATTATCTGCCACGTGCACGTGTGCAGTCATGGACAGAGTAGCAAAACAAAAAAAAAAAAAAAGAAGAAAGAGGTACTAACGGAGGAAGTGTAGTTGGGCTAGAGTCAAGGATTATTCTAGAAGCATTGTGTAAATGTGTAGAGAAATCAGGTGTTGAAACTAGTGAAACGTGCCTTCCAATTCTTGCTAAAAGAAGTGCACCCTATGTGTGGAGCTAAGAATTTACTGGTAGTCAAATTAAAGAGTCCATAAACATAAGGCAAGCAGTTACTTTTCAGACTAGAAGAATTCAACATTTTTGAAAGGTAAATGAAGGCTGTTGGATACAGTAGGTCATTACCTAACTCAGCCTGATCCCTATAATCTTGAGATTATATATATATACATATAAACATATATAATATATATATATTATATATATAAATATATATTGTATATATACACTATAGTATATATAAAATCTTATTTATATATATATATAATCTTGAGATTAATATTGAGACCTTGATTCTGTGATAAGCTTTAGATGTACTCAGTGCCTTGCAGTTCACACATAATGTTACTCTCACTAGACATGTATAGGTTATGTAAATGAGTAGTCTACCATTTAACCCCAAATTTTATACTCAGTTATCATATGTCCACTAACTCAACTGACTTTTGTCAGGTGAAGAGCTACCCTGTTGCCTTTTCTTTTTGAGAAAAATTGAGATTCCAAGTCTGCCCTTGTTTTAAAGTATTCTACAAAAAAGAATATTTTTTAGCCTTCTCTAAAATATATATCCTTTTTTATTGTTGTTTTGTGTGTGTGTGTGTGTTCATTTTGTTTGTTTGTTTCTTCATTTGTTTGTTCATTTACCTTGAAATTAGGATTTAGATGGGAAGAAAATGGTTAAAGAAGAGATAGTACCTAGGCTACACAGATAGATAGAAAGTTACATGTATGCGTGTGTATGTTTGCATACTTTTAAGATTCTTATGCAAATGTTGGATATTTTTAACTAAAACTGTGTGCAATGCTATGTTGTTTGAAGCCTTTATGAAGAGTTATGCAGGCACACTTGAGATCTTAATAAATATATCACAATAAAAACATCACAGACTATCATCCATGTCATTCAAACACTGGAGTATGTTCAATTAAAAGTGTAATTTCTTTCTCAGTTCCACTGGTTAGGAATATTCCTGAGGTTTGAGCTGAGTAAAATTCAAGTGAGGCTATGTAGGAATTTTCCTCTAGACATGCTGCAGTGCAAGAAGAAATTGCACTGTGGTTCAGAACACTGAATTGCTATTCTGCTTTTAAATATGAAGCAAGGTAAATAAAATTGGTGTCGATTTTTCTATTTTTCTGTTTTCTTTTTTTTTTTGTTACTTTTCAAAATGCTTATGTTACCAAGAGAATAAATGCAGCTTGACCAATAATGAAAATGGTAATGCAAATAGGGAATAAAAGTAAATTAAAGCAAGCAAATAAAAAAACATAGTTACATTTGCCATATTAATGAAGAAAGTTCAACTTCATTATTTTAGTTCTGAATTCAGTGTGGAAGGTACAAATAGTTTTACTGGGACCATAAAACAGCACATATTTCATAGGTTATTGACAGATAATTATATTGTGTCATCCCTTTGTGCATTTGAGTTCAACTAAGTAGGCTGTTTGTTGATGTACTATTTTGTCATGAAGTAACTACAAATAACATAGGTCAAATCACTTCAGTCATATTGTGAGTAATAATTCTTTTTTTGTGATTTTTTTCCTAATCTTGAAATACACATAAAATGATTTTAATTAGTACTTATATATGCAGTGTATATTCCACACAGATTTTTATATCGTGTTTTCTCAATCTTCCTTGCCTTAGTTACCATAGTTTTAGATATTTTAGATTGAAATAATTGTTAAATAATAATTGACTGTTGAAAGTTTCTTGAGCGTTTGCCACTCATGAAGAAGGGAAGAATAAAAAAACTTAGAAGAATGACACAGGAAAGTTTGATAATGTTAAGTGGGGCTGACTGCTGAGGGCAGTGTTCAGGAATAGCTCTTAATGTACCTCCTGCTAGTTTCAATGTCTTAGAAACACAAAGGATGGCAGCACCTGCTAAGGCCTGAGAATGCCAGATGTAACCAAATCCTAGACCAAAAAGGAGAAAATTCTGAAGAACACATGAATCTGCACATGCTTTCATAAGTAGTTAAAAAGGGAAATGTTCTATGGGAACTTTTGACACCAGTTTGAAATTAGGCTCTGAAGCTTCCTCTGTACTGTAGGTTAAGTGTGTATCATTAAGAGATCCTAAAATTTAAAATCAGAGGGTCTGAACTGTACAGCCAAAACATACAACTTAAGATCATTTCTATTTTTCACATATATAATCTAAATGTTTAGAAAATATTTACATACAGAAAAAAAAGCGGCAGAATGGATGTGGTAGCTGAACTAGCTTGGACTAGCACTGAAATATTTCAGAGCTTTGGGAGATACAAGGTGGCTCTAAAAGTAATGCCTCCTATTTATTTCCATGGAAACTACAACAGATATAAATAGAACAATATCGCTATTTAATAAGGCAAATTCTCATCTACAAAAAACTAGTTTTCAACATAGTCACTGCCATTAACTATGCATTTTCGCTAATGATGAGCAAGAGCCTGCATGCCACATTTAAATCTGAACCAGTGGAGGTGATGCTCTTGCTGTCTCCCCTGTTGAAATGCACCATCATCCCTCCACTGTGCTCACATCCATCCAATAAAAATATAGCTATTACAGCTGCATAGAGTGGTTAAGCTGGCATTAAGGAAAGCATGGAGAACATAGTATACTTTTAACTGTTAGATCCCTGCCTCACGCCCCATTGTAAGCCTTCGGTAAAATGCAGATTCCAGATGTTTTCTCATGTGTTAGTCTAGGTTTCTGCCTAATTTTGTTCGGTAGCTAACAGCTGAACTGCAGAGAGTTTGGGGACTCTAAATAGCTTCAATTCTGATAGTCTCAAAACTTCTGGAAAATTCCTAAGGCCCTTGAAAATCAGATAATTATAACTCACTGATTTTTCATTTTCTCGTACATAACCTACTGAATCTAGTTGTGAATTATGTCCTGAGGTAGTCAAAACAGTAACATAACATACCTTATGGAAAGCTTTGTTAAACATTCCTTATTTTTTGTACATACATAAAAAGTTTTCTAGCTTATATGAAATTATGGGAAATTTAAATTCTGAATTTTAAGTATTCTTGTATTCTTGATGGATGTAAATCAATTGATAGTGAAATTCATAAATGTTCTGTGGTCAAGTTGCTATGTTATTGTGAGATTTTTAGTTAAGTACTTTAGTACTTAAGTCTTGAATTTTGTGAAGTTTAATCATTAATTATGAAGGGATACATTATTTTTTATAGTTTTATCTCTCATAAAAAATTGTGAAGAGGCAGCAACTGCTTTCTAATTGTGGATTCAAATTTCTACAGGGGAAAAAAAAACAACATAAATCATAAATCTTCCTGTGGAAAATTGTGTAGTAGCATTTATTACCTATTTCTGTTCACTTCAGGAATATAAATTAAAACAGTCAAAAGAAGAAAGAAGAGACTGACATGTCTTTTAAACAATAATTGTGAATGCTAACTAGAAATAACAACTGTCTGTACATTTTAAGTTTAAGCTTAATTGTTCTGTGGGGGAATGGCTGAGACATCTTAGGGAAAAAAGAATAATAATGTAATACTGTATAGCTAGAAGTCAGCTCATGGCTTCATGTTGTGCCAGTCACTACAAGGGTACTTTCTCTGGATCTGGCTGACCTGTAAGGTGGGCTGAGAAGAGGAGGCTGTGCTGTGGCCCCTCTCTCTGTCTTTTGTTTCTGACTTTTTGTTCCCTTTTGATACAAGATTTAGTATATAATTTGTGGAAATCAGGACGATGCATTTTGATTGTAACTTTTGACTGATATGTTTTCCCCATCATATGTTTCCATCATTAGGAAAATTAAAAAAAAAAAAAAGAAAGCAACAATAAAATATTTGACATAATTATGCTTTTAAATGATACTGATAGTGTGAAGAGCTTTTGCTCATTTTTCCCAAATGTATTTATTACTAAAAGTGAGCTTCTCAATGACTTGAAAATATGTGTACTGTACCATTTGAAACATTTTAGAATAACAGTAAAGACAGTTTAAAGGAGAAGCTTCTATTTAACATCTTTATTAATGATCTTGATGAGGGGATTAAGTGCACCCTCAGTAAGTTTGCAGATGACACAAAGTTGGAAGGAGTGTTGATTTGCCAGAGGGGAGAAAGGCACTACAGAGGGACCTGGATAGACTGGATTGATGGGCCAAGGCAAACTGTATGAGTTTCAGTAGGGTCAAGTGTCGGGTTACATTTTGGTCACAACAACCCCAGGCAACCCTACAGGCTTGGGGAGCAGTGGCTAGAAAGCTGCCTGATGGAAAGGGACCTTGGTGTACTGATGGACAGTCAGCTGAATATGAGCCAGCAGTGTGCCCAGGTGGCCAAGAAGGCCAATGGCATCCTGGCTTGTATCAGAAATGGTGTGGTGAGCAGGACTAAGGAAGTCATCCTGCCCCTGTACTCGGCACTGGTGAGGCCTCACCTCTAGTACTGTGTTCAGTTTTGTGCACCTCAGTACAAGAAGGACATGGAGGTACTGGAGCAGGTCCAGAGAAGGAAAACGAGGCTAGTGAAGGGCTTGGAAAATCAGCCCTATGAGGAGAGGCTGAGGGAGCTGGGGCTGTTTAGTGTGGGGAAGAGGAGGCTGAGGGGAGACCTTATTACTCTCTTCCAGTACCTGAAAGGTGTTTACCGTGAGAGCGGGGTAGGTCTCTTCTCACTGGTGACAGGTGACAAGACAAGGGGAAATGGCCTCAAGTTGTGCTAAGGCAAGTTTAGGTTGGACATTAGGAAACACTTTTCAGAAAGGGTGGTTAAGCACTGGAATAGGCTCCCCAGGGAGGTGGTTGAGTCACCATCCCTGGATGCGTTTAAGAGCCGTTTGGATGTGGTGCTCAGGAACATGATGTAGTGGAGGGCTGTTAGTTAGGGTAGTATGGTTAGGTTGTGGTTGGACTCGATGATCTTTAAGGTCTTTTCCAACCTGAGTGATTCTATGATAAGAATGGAAGTAAAATGTGACTCGTGCTTTTAAATGTGATACATGGAATTATATCAACTAAAACCCATCTTACAGGTGGGAATCTGTGATTAAACATACTCTCAAGAAGAAAGTATTTAGCTCTCTACGTCATTCAGTTGAATCACATTAAAATCTCAGAAATACAAGAAAACATTTAACAAAAGTATTATTAAATTGGAGGAAAATTATTGGCACTACTAAGCAGGAGTATTACTGCCTTTGTTATTCAGTTTACAGTGATAACTTTAGGACACTTGCAGCTATATTTATGTCAGATATTGTACCTTTTTATTCCTGAGTCAACATATTGTGTAAAAGCCATTCTTAACCACACTGTTGAAGAAAAAGTTCACTTCATGTTTTCTAATCTGATAATGATTAGTCTATATGTAGCCCATCAAAAAAGCAATGCATTGTTGTCCTCGTATGGCACGGTACCTCCATTTTCTCACAATAGTAGTTCTCTTTCTAGTTTAAAAATGATTATTAAGACAAAAATTAAGCTATGTCACAAATCCCTTCAATCCCTTCAGCTTTTTGTTGATCTAGATACTGTGCTGTCATCTAATAACTCTATTGTGGTTTTTTGTTGTTGTTGTTTTTTGTTTGTTTGTTTTGGTATCTGTCAATTTTTCAGTGTTCAAAACACTTGGTATTACACATAAATTTAAAACTTGGTTGCCTTAAGTGAAGCCTTGCAGAACTTTAAGAATTGACTAAATCAGCATAGATTTTCTTACACTTAAAAATATTATTTCAATCCATTGTCAAATCCATGCAAAGTCTATTACGGTTGTGGATGTAAAGCCTATGATCAATTGACTAGAAAGAAAGTGAAAGCATATTTTTACATTAGCGTAATTCAAATAAATGTGTTACTATGGCAGCATGGAATTCAGATTTCTGGTGCAGTCCTAAAAATAACTGAGAAGGGTATGGTTCAAGGGCATTTGTTAATTTTTGTCTTGGTTGCCTATACTTCTTTTATCTAGATTTCTGTTTGGTGCCTGTTAAGGCAGCTAAAGCAACTTAACCATGTGTGTTTCATGAGACTTGTAGCTAATCATGCCAACAGCAATTTATGTATCTCTCAATAAAGTAAAGAAATAAAAGACAAATTTAAAAACAAACAAAAAACAAACAAACAAACAAAAAAAAACAACACAAGTTTGTTTATTCCAGTGAAAAAAATCTTAAAATTTTGAGGGAATTCTTAGGGCTACCTTCTTGGAACTGAATTGTGCAGACTTTAATGAGAGCCAAAAGTCACTATGAAAATTAATATTGTTATTCCAGAATGGCTATTGTGGGTCTTGCACTGAAACTCTGCCCACTGTTAATATCTTCTGCCCTGAACAGAAACAACCTAAAAAAAAGTTTACTCATGTCAGTAAGGAGGGTGTGGTATGAAGGAAGTATGAAATTAATATCCATTATGGTGATTATAGTAACCTAGAAACTCCTACCAAGACTAATTATTGGTCTGTATGCTTTAAGAACATGGGAAAAGATTATTTAAGAAACATTGCAATGTGAATAAGTGGAACACTGCAAGTGGTAGAGCAAACTGAGGGAACTGAAAGTAAAGAACATGGATAGCAGAAAATCTGGCTGCATGTTACCAGATACTATCTATAACATATTTTAAAAGAAATAATTGATGATACTATCTAGGTACTTTCAGTTAATGATTAGATATGGTTGCTGCCACAAAGCCATGGTCTCCCTGTGTGTTAGAGCAGTCTGGGAAGGCCTGCATGTGAGTTCTGTCCCACCCACCTCAACCAGTGACAGGGTGTGCAGGGGCACCAGGGCAGCCCCAGCACTGGCCACCTCCTTAGCACTGAGGCAGGACTGAAGCCAGTCTATGGGAGAGAACCATGGTTGGGCAGGTCAGGTCAGGGCTGTAGGATACTGGAGTCCTGCCCTGCTAAGGCCTCTTTGTGCTGGGGCTGGAGGCCCCAAGGGCTGATGTATTCCTGAGTCCTGGGTAGGTGAGAAAGCTCCAGGGGTGGTCAGGAACAGTTAGATCCAAAGGACTCCTTAGGGCACTGAGAGAAAAAATAATGTTGTTTTATCTGATTGTTTATAGCAAATAATTTGTATGTATGTGCCACTATAATTTTGACAAATGTGACACACTTATGCACATACATGTTTTATTATTGAAGAGGTACCATTTTGCAGCTTCAATACCTCTTTTCATTTATCATATTTCCATATTAATAATCCTTTTTTTTTTTTACTGTACAAGTGTCTAAATTAATACTTGCCATAATTCAGAATCATTATCTTTAATCCAATATGAATTATCTACTTAAGAAAAAAGATATATATAAAAAAAAAAAAGAAGAAAGATATTGAATAAAAAAGTAGGAGGGTCTTCAGGAACAAAGTAATAGAAACTATTACCCATCATCCTACACTCCACACCTTCTCAATCTTCACAATCTGATTCCTATCCAATTCTGCTACAAATGAGAAATGAAAATAAGTAAGAACGGAAAATTTGGATTTTTGAAGCATAACTAAGTGGAAAGCAGAACTTTATCTTTGTACATTGGAGTGAGTATTCATCATATAATAATGGCATTTTTGTACCTTGTCAGTTTTGATGGCAATATTCAGTGCTTTATACGTATGCCAATATAAACTGAGAATAACTAATAGCATATAAACTGAATTGTCTTAAGGTGAGTGAGAGCACAGACTCTCCTCTAAAGCTGTAATATCAACACTATTTTAGCTATATATTAATATTCTGTTCATGAATTTTAATTACTAAGAATTCCAGCTAAAGAATTATTCATTACTACCAATTGTTATTATTTGTCACAAAGGTTTCCTAACTATTCTGTGTGGCTGGAATTTAATTAGTTTCATGTCTTACTTGATAGTTAGCAGAGAAACACATTTTCACTCATATACACCGAGAGAAAAAAAAAAAAAAAAAAAAAAAAAAGACTGTTTATTTGCAATCAAGGTTTAGTTTTGATGGAAGATATTTGTTTCAGATATTTCTGTTTTTTTGCTGCTTAATTTAAAAAAAAAAAAGATAATTACTGGTGGTGTGTCCTGAAGGGGGTGAGGGCATTATTCTTGTAATATAATAGTCTATGGTATTTGTTATTTCATTTTAATATTGAAGATAAACTTTTCTTATGTAAATGATAAAACTTTATTTCCTATCTCATCTTGAGTGCATCAGTTATTTGAAGAGAAATTGCTGTATCAGGGCCTTTTTAGTTCTGCACTGGATCATGCTGCTGTCTTTCATTTCATGCAATAGTAACCACACTTGATGTTTTTGTAATTTATTTATTTATTTTTACATACAGATTAGTTTATGTGAAATTTACTCTTGATCACTTGGGTAAGTTCAAAATTTAACTAATTATTATAAAGCTCTCAATTCAAATAGATTTTCCAATTCATTTTGCAAGTTCCCCTTCCACATTCATATCTCTTTCAGGGTACAGGGGTCTGAGTAAATGTGATTTTGGCACATTTGATCTAAATTTCTTCTGAAGGAAGCTTTTCAGAATGTCCCCCCAGCATGTGGCTAATACCTCCATGCCTCTCATTTATCTAGCATTTCCCAGAATCCTGTGGAATAACTGCTTAAGGTACAGCATTGTTTGTTGGAAATTAAGGTACAGATCATACACAGGGGTCTGTGAGCAGCATGCAGGTTGTATGCAATTAAATAGCACGAAAGGTGAAAGAGAATGTAGACTCCATGACCAAGTTTTGTGATCCATATTTGTTTCCTAGGCAAACTAAGGTGTTGGCAACATCATTCTGAGTTGAAGAATAATAATGCTGGGTTGAGCAGGTGCTGCCAAGCTGCTTACCTGCTACCCCTTGGCCAGAAGTCTGTCATCCTTTTGACATAATGCCATCCTTTACTGAATTTGTCCATTATATGCTCATTAAAACACCAAAACACACCTCTATCCCGAAAGCTACCCACATCTAAGGTACAAACACCCTTTCACTGAGCATACGCTCAGGATTTTTTTTCATCCCATATCTTTAAAAGTGAGGCAAGAGAATTTTACATCAATTACAACAAAGGTATGTAATGACTAGAGTCACTCAAGCTTCACCTGCAGAATAAGAAATAGTGTAAAAATGTCTTAAGAGAAAGAGATTATGGAAGATACTATTGCAGAAATGTCAGACTTGGACCATCTCTGACTCTTGGGATCTGTTGAAGGGCTGAACCTCTCTTTCTCTCCCCACAGGGACACCTACTTGGTAGGGCTCACACACTTGGCTGTGCTGAGTGATTCCCTGGGAAACTTAGAAATTGCTATAGAGTTTGTTTTATAACTTAGTGTACTTGTGGCTAGGCTGTATTACTGTTAGCTTTTTGCATATGCTTTCCATTGCTTCTGGTAAAATTCACATACTTTGCAGTTAGTGAATTACTCACCAGCAGTCTAAAAGAACCTGAAATCTGTTGTTAATAAACTGCACAATTCAAATGATGTAGCAGTGTGAGTGCTGTGTGGGCATAGCCAATGGGCTATGAGTAAGCTCATGGAATGCCACTTGACGAATTTGATAGGATGCTATTTGTGAATTCATAATTGTGATAGTTTGCATGTTGAACAGAATTGTACTTACAGTGCCAAACTGGACATCACTCAGAATGTTCTCTTTAACATGACAGATTCTCAGGAGTTCCCACATCCCTAGTGTTACAAAAGCATTGAAGTACTGCATCCTGCCTTTACTTTCAACTTCCAGATCCACCCCGCCCCCCCCAATAATAATAATAATAATAATAATAATAATAATAATAATAATAATAATAATTCTCTGTAGTTCTGATCACTACGTTGCTCATTTCCACCCATTAATTTATTATTGTTATTATTTTTAATTTCCTAAACCACTGTAAGCTACTGGTTCTTACCTTTCATTTTTAAAAGTCTTTTTTTTATTTTTATTCTCTTTTTTTTTCTCCTTCTAGTACAAATGGTCCAGATCCACCCAGAAGCAGTAACTTGCAACAAATTCTAAATCCTTCACTACGAGTGTTTTCAATAGCTTCACATTTTGCACCTTCAGCCAACACAACCATTTTCATTCAGGATAAGCATCTGGCTTTGATATACACATCTCTTGGCAGAGATAGGTAGGAGCATATATATTAGAATAATGCATTACTAAGCTTGGGGAACTGCTGTATATTAGGAATCAAAAATCACAGCAACTGTCAATAAAAATACTTTTCCAGAAGCCAGATTGTTCAGGATAAACTTTTTTGGCCACTATCAGAAATTTTCTGTCTAGTTCTTACTTTCTTTGAGCAAGTGACCCAGGAAAACTGCCCAGGTAATGTGATATGGTGCTGAAGCCATCTTTAGTACTTCACAAAGTAGTATGTAGCTCATATATGCAGAAGTGCTGTTTCAAAAATATTAGTTGATGTTACTTGCTTGCTATATCAGCCTGTGCTATCACTTCATACTTGATTTAACTGAAGATGATGAACGCTTCTTAGTGATCACAGTTATCCTCTGTCATACTTAGTAAGGCTATGTTGCATTCTTTGCAGAAATTAAATATGAGAAGTGTCATGGCCAAATGCACACCATCACCCAGAAGCTGCATAGATAACTAAATAAATTAAATAATTATTTCTTTGTACTCACTGCTATGGGCACTGTAACAACAGCTAAGCTGCAAGCGCAATCTGGGGACAGTCTCCTTAATTTTTCTTGTTAATGGTTAGCAGCTCAGGCTTTAAAAAGTATTTTAGTGAAAACATATGCCTGAGAAACTCCATCTAAATTACCCGTCTGTGAGGGAGTGATAAATGTCAGAAGATCCAGGAACTTGCTACTATGTACAAGCTTTGCTTTTGTGCAGAAAGGTACGAACTAATCAAGATTTAGTTAAGAGATGGCTACTTGAGGGAAGACAAAGTAGCAATGAGTGGAGGTTAATTAGGCCTCATTCCTCCCAGAACTCAAGGGCATTGCCATCTCACATACAGAGAACAGCAATTCTTATTCACCTGAGAAAGCTTGAGTCGGACTAGTATTTTCTGAAGGTACTTTCTGTCAACAAAGTGCCAAGGATGGAGCCTTGTGCCATAAGGATTAGTGCTAAATATTACTTTTAGCCTTAGTAGTTACTAGCCAAGACACTGTGTGCTATGTTCACTCAGGTATAAAATTTCTAAATACATCTAATCGGATTACTAAATAAGTTTAACTGTACACAGTTAATAGAAAGCAAACACCTGACACCAAATAAGATAAGCCTCAATCCAAGAGAATATTATGTGGCCCTGCCCTCCATTTAGCAGCAGCACCCTCCCAGTTCACTCAGAAAACTTCTACAACCACCTGTACCTCTAGAGTTATAGTGATTCACCCTTGTTTTCAGACGCATTCTTTGAGGGCTGAAGATCTATATTACTCCTTGTGTTGGATATCTTACATAATTTTGACAGATGGCAATCAGATCCACAAACAGTTCACAGCTGTTGAAGCTATACTCCTATTCAAACACAAGATTTGAAAAACACAAAAACAAATTCTGACAAGAACTGTAATTCTTTTAATAAAATTTGGAGACTGATGTTTCCCAAAAATTATCACTTAAAACACCAGTAAATGTCATTTAGCTACTAATCCTATCAATCTTATCTACTTGCGCTGTTGTAATCAACAACCTGAAAGCAGATTTGTAGACTGAATGACTGCATTTAAATTTGGGTGAATATTGATTTATTTTCCTCTTATCCTACATAAACACTTAAATATTAAAAAATATTTTTAGCAGAATATCTCAATGATTTTTTTTTTTAACTTCAAATACCATATATGTTACTTGTTTAAATACAGAACTGAAAAGTATTGCAAAACAAAATAAGATGATAGAACAGTACCTTTATGTATTTACCCAGTTTAATGTCTGGCAAGGATCCTTCTCAATTCACATTAATTTCATGTACTATAATTATTTTTCCCTTCCCTTCTCAAGATGAATATTCTGTTAGTTCTCAAACCTTTCATAGTTCCTTCTGTGGATGTACCAGATAGGGATCAGTAAAATTTAGACAAGCACAGAGCCAAACCAAATATCTGTGCTATGCAAGAATCAGTCTCCATTTGAAAGTCCATTAAATCTATATGCTAACAGATTGTTCTGAGGCCACAATACAATGACCATACTTTTCTACAGGTATCTTGGAGAAATAGAAGAACCAAAGAAAATGTTGGCATTCTCAGTGGAGACTGTGAAGAAGGTGAGATTGGGGCAGATAAGAAAGAAATTATGACTTAATTAATATTCTATATTCACATTAATAACATTAATGTAAACATTAATATTCTAATTTTTCTTCATTAGAGAGGCTCAGGGTATCACTTTAGCGTTCACCTAGTATAGGCATACATGCATATTAGGTGAGGGTTCTCTACAGTCATTATCCATTCATCTGAAATCCTGTTTTGTCTTCTGGATGCTTCTCTTTTAATTAAAACTGTGATATTTTCACTATACTCTGTATAGTTTTAAAGACAAACAGAAACTTACTGAGCATTGTTGGAAAATTTCTTCTTTGAAAGAGATTCCTTTGCTAATCTCATTTTTACAGTTTTATTGTTCAATACTTTAGTATACTAATGATAGTTTACTTCACAAGCATTCTCAGATATGGTAGTTTACTAAAGAAAGTGTACAAGACTGACAGCCAAAGAAGGAAAGCATTTATAGACAGCACACAATTATGAAAACATTGGTACTTTTCTTTATGTTTGTTTGTGAATGGAATCAAATTATTTGTATTTTTTTCAATATCACTAATTTTTCAGTGAAAAGATTTTTACTTCATTAATTTTCGTTAATGTAAAAAAATAGCTTTTTAACATTTCAACTTGATTACAGAAAAATGATGAGATATTGCATGCCATTTAGCAATTGTGTTGTTTAGGAAAGGGAAAAAAAAAAACACCAAAGTAAAATGCATTGCTTATTTGATAGTTTCTTACTTTTTAAGATTTCAATTCCAACTTAATAGTAACATTTACAAAAACATAATAATTATGAATATCCAAAACAATGCTAAGATCACGGTATTTGGATAAATTAATCTAATCAGATTCACTTATTTTCTCCTTAATAATCCTTATGCTTCTACCTACTTTAAGATTTTAGTTATCCTACTTATGGATCTACTTTAACAAAACTAGCACATACATCATATTGAGAGCACATGATTTATGTTTTCTTATGAAATCTACATTCTGTTGTAATTAAGGTTACAAAAAGGCAGTGGTGATGTAGGATAGTACTTCTAGTCAAGTTCTAATTCCTAGCATTGATTTTAAATATGAACATCTGATTAAAAACCCACCTGAGTAATCTAAAAGCTTTGCAGCATCCTCTTGAAAAAATTCCCATGTAGCTGCCTTAACTGCAGAGACTGCTTTATGCATACAGATTTCTCAGATAGGGAACGTTATAACAATTCTCTACAAGATTGAAGATAGAAAAAGAAAAAAAAAAAAAAAGAAAAAATTACATCCAGGAGAATGCAAAATGGTAATAAATTATATTATTGAAATCAACTCTTTAATGAGAATGAAACAAAAGTACAAAAATTATAAATTTCACTTGCTTGCCCCCCCCCCCCCTTTAGATGAGAAAGATTAGAAATATTTTTACTTATTTTCTTATTATTTTCTTATTTTATCATATTCTTTCCCCTTCTAAATACTTTTCCTGATTTAGTTGTACTTGTTTATCTACATATGTGGCAGGCAATTAGGAAATACAAGTTAAATATCAGATTTAGGAAACTGTGGTACTGTGTAAATCACTTTCTCTATCTTGGAATCTATTCTCTATTTTATATTTATCTCATTTTTGTCTCACAGTGTTCCTCTGATTGTTACTAAGTGCTTTTTTGTTTAATTGATTTATTGATAGATAATAGATAATTCTGACAAACATAGGTCTCTCCTACATGCCTCAGCTGTGACATGTTTGGTAGAATGTTGTTTCTGTAACTCTGAAGTAGACAACTATGCAAGAAAAATAATCTGCATAAAATAAAGTTTTTATAAGATTCAGATAGCAAAGTGAGAGGGGTTATTTAAAATATTTGCTTACATCAGATTCACATTTGATACACTTTTAAAAGACATTAACTTCTTTAAAAGAATTTGTGTCATTTAAAATTCTGAAATCAAGAAAAGTTTGAAAAGAAAATCCTAATATTTTCCTCCACTTTGATGTCAAACTTTAAGGTTAAAATTCTATTAACGTGGAAGTTATTGAGAGCTCTCCCACTGGACCCACTGGTTTATATTTTTATCTACAAGCTTTCTTTAGCCTTATCTCCTGTAATGTTGTGCCTGAGGAAAATAGTTTGTTTCTCTTAAAAAAACTCAGTAGACAGCTGTGGAAATAAATCCTACCATGACAGTGTAGCCTTCTGAACCTTTGAAAATATCCCCCAAAAAATCTCTCCACTTTTTAGAGCTAACATAATCAACTGAAATCTTACCAAACTCACTTTTCTCTCTTTCTATGTAACTAAGTTTTGCTTCCTTTATATATATTGTACATGCCTGATTTCATTGCATGGCATTGTTGGCAGAAATCTGCATTCAAAGATAGCCAAAACATAAGAACTTGTAAAATGCAGCTCTGGGAGATTTTACATTTTGACTTAATGGGAACTCAAGTTAGTTACGTAATGTAATATTTTAGTACATGACTCGAAGTGAAATTACGTGTAACATGTTAAGTGTTAAAGAAGATGATGTTACTATAGTAAATATACATACACTGAATCAAAACAGAACTCAAAATCCATCTCTCCGTCAAATGTCATTCAGTTAAACTACTTGCACTTACACAGTTGCTTACACTCTGTACTAAAGAAATCTCAAGAGTCAACATCATACAGATGCAGCATACCATGAACCACATCAAATTGAGAAGAAAACAGTTGAATCAATATCTTTTCTGAAAAATTTGCATAGCTATGCAGAATCCTGAAGCATCTTAGATCAAATCTTTATAGACTAGCAGTATTAAAATGAAACCAAAGAAAATCAATGTCGATACAACTTGTGACTGAAAAAAAGTTTATTCTGTATAAATAATAAAAATACATTGCCAGGTTAAAGATTCTGTGAGGAGTTCCAGATAGTTGCTTTATTTGCTAGTTAATTACTGGCAAATATTAGTAACTTGAAACTATTCTTATAAGCAACTATTAAAGCCAAATCACCTTTTCCACATATAGCTTCTCAGCAATTAATATCACTGCCTAGTTTAATACTCAGATGTTTACTAGAGTGATCCTCTGTGTACTTCTTATAGGAAAGCATAGAAAATAGCTCTGTATATATATAGTTTTACTCTTCGGTGTAGTATTTAATTACAATCTGTACATTTCCATTTGGATAAGTAATTAGAAGCAAAAAAAAAAAAAAAATTAATGCAATAAATTATTTGCCATCTTCTGTGGTCTCCCTCTCTATACATGGCTAGAAAATTATCCAATATGGCATAGCAATTCATCTCCATGTACAGAGAATCTAGGCTGCTCCTTAAGAGTTACTCTTATCCAGCTTAATTTATACAGTACTGCAGTGTTTTAAGAGAAAACAGTAGGCTTTTAACTTGCAATCACTTTTCATAGCTACTTAAAATTTTAGATACCTTTAAGTTTTGCTGACTTACTCTGCAGGGGCTCCAATACTCATTTTCTTTCTGTTCCATTAAGAATTGGGAGCTGCATTAGCCCTAAAGCCCAAGCAAGATGATGGCACAAACTGAGATATAAAAGTTTAAATGTCCCCTTCCCCTGACCCACAAAGTGGTGAGTTCTTTGGAAAAAAAAAAAAAAAATATATATATATATACACAATATATATAGTATATATAAGTATAGTATATATACTATATGTATATATACTATAGTATATATACTATATGTATATATACTTATATATATATATATAAGAATATAATATATATAAAATGAAAATAAGCTATAACAAGTCTTTTGAACATTTTTTTTTTCACTGGAATTTATTTGTAGGTCGGTAACTATATTGATTTTCTCTAGATTTGGTATTACAAAGGATTGCTGCATCTTCATAGAATGCCTTTTAAACTCATTAAATCCTACACTGTTGCTTTTATGCTTGTTTTAATAGTACAGTGCACTTCTCACTTTTTTTGTCTGAAATATTTGCAAGTAAGAGTAATTAATTAAATATTCTAAAGTGAAATTAGGCGGTCATTTTCCTGGGAACATACCTGTCAGTCAAAGGGAACTTAGCATTTCAATGAATGCTCTTAGTAACTGGAGGCTTTTATAAATGCTTATTTATTAATTTGCATTTTTGAAAAGTTATGCATGAAAGGAGCTTAGAGAGATGGGTTTTGCTCCTATGGAAAGTCAATGACAAAACACAGTGGCTTCCACTAAGGGAGATTATCAGAAGTAAAGGCAGTTTCCTTTCAATTTGTAAAGCACTTTACTTTAAATTCTAAGTAAATAAATCAATAATTGCTTGGAAAATGTATTTTAATGGTTTCTTTCATAAATATTCCTATTATATTCTGGCCCATTTTTTGATGGCTCCCCCTGGCTTTGTCACATTTTCTGCAGCAGTTCTTGGTCCAAACAAGCCAGGCTTTATTTTCTTCTGACCTAAGTAGATCTGCCACTAATGTGAGTGAAAGTTTGAAGTCTCTAACAATTAGCCTTGATGCCTATCTATAAATAAAATGAGGTTTGCACTTCTTTAGAAACCTGATATCACCTTTTCTGACTGGGACAGATTTTTATCTGTTTCTTTACTGAATAAGAAATCAGACTCATGGGGAATATCATGTTTCTCTGAGCTCTTTCTCATGTCCTCATGCTGTGTGATATCTTCTTCAAAAGTACTATCTAAATCCATCTCAGTAAAAAGTCTAGTTCTTTTCCCCATAAGTCGTAGACAATTAAATTCATCTTCTTTGAGTAGCTTTGCTTTTTTAAAGATATTTAAATTCTTCATTCTTTCTCTCCTGGAAATATAGTGCCTAGTCAGTTCAGTGACTAGAAGAGAGGTGTTGTATTTTAATTAGAAAAAAATAAAAACAAACTAAGAGCATGTTGATATTCATTACCAATGGCAGAACAAAATCTGGCAAGAAATTAAAATAATAACTTAGCTCGGGATAAAGCATTTTTTTAACATATGTAGTACTTTTGGACACACTTTCAAAATACTAAAGCTCATGTGTACCTTACACTTTTGATATACACAATAGGAAATAGAGTTGATTGAAGATCATCGGATGATATAATGATGGTGCTCTCTACGAGGCCACAAAAGAGGTTATGACTAAAAAAATACATCAGTGTATGCCACTGTATTTATAGAATAATGGATTTTTTTTAACAACAATGAAAATATAAGCTTTGTTTCTAGTAACAAATGAAAAGTTTATTATATTTTTTTCCACACTATACTTTAATCAGGGATTACTTACATTAAAGTAATGTGCATCAACAGAAAATCTAGAATCAAAGGATCACTAAAATTGGAAAAAAATAACCACTTTAACTAAAATAAGAGAATATTACTTGAATGTGAAATCTCCATGTGTAGTGTAAAAAAGTTTAGATGAGTTTGATAGCAAACTGAAGCAGTCCCAGGATAGTTTATGTTTAAGGGATGATATGTACAGAATTACTATAAATGTTTTTTAAAATTTGTTTCGCATTCAGGCACACCTAAGATATTTCTTAACTACAAAACAATATATTGCAAATATAGTGCAAGTAGTGAACCACCATAAACTTCATTCTTTTTTATACCAAGATAAAAGTTACAACATTTCATAAACAGGACACACAAATTGTTGTAGGTTTTTATTATTTTTATAATTTTTAATCTTGCTGTGGTAGAATATAAAAAATCCTGTCTGATATTCAAGGAGATCTGCTGTTGGCATATCAATAAGGCTATGATAAACAGGAATATCAATTCAAAGGAGTAACACTTAAAATAAGAACAACAAATTCAGAAATAAAAAAAAAACAACTTTTTAAACACTCTGTGTATCTGTCAGACATTTATATACATTAAAATATATTTTCTTTACTTTTTTCTTTTTTTTCTCATTTAAAGCAAATATCTTTTACGATAACTGGTATTCTCCTCCACATGTTCCAAGTGTGTTCCCCTGGCAGCCAGCAAATCTCTTGAGAGAGATTGTCTGGATGGCAAATTGGTGTCCCAGTGCTCTTCAGCACAAAATCCCCAATTACTAAGTCCCTTCACCATTTTTTTGGTGGCACTGGTTCTTTCTCAGGTCCTTGATTGGACCATCTTAATGTAGTTGTTCCTTTCCAGTTCTGAATTAGAATTCACAGCCTCTCCCTTTTTCCACCTCCAGAGCTTCTTATTTGTTGCTTAGGTGCACTTCAAGGGCAATGGGAGAGGCTTCTCCTGCTCTGAGCACAGATGCAGATGTCTCTCATCTTGTGTGTTTTTGTTGTCTGCCTCCACAGGGCTGGAAGTTTTCTTATTCACCTTACAGGGACTTCAGACAAGGCTGTTGATATGCCCATGTCACTGCATGATGCCACATATCAGTCTCTCTGCTCGATGCTTCCCCGCCTGGTGATTTTCTCTCACAAATTAGCCATCAGCTCAAAAAGCTTATCAAGCTGGGAAAAACTTTTACCTATGTCACCCTCCTCTTTCCTCAGACCTCTAGGGAATTTCCAGATTCTGGATTTCCCCACATCCAGAGGTCTGGGCAGAACTTCAGGATGATCATTTGAGTCCATGTGTGAGACCAGAAAGATTGTGGCCCTCTGTCTGGATTTCTTCCTCAGCTCAACCATTGTGGCAGGTAGTCAACATGTTTGTTTCAATAGTGCTGCATCTTGCTGTTTCCAGATGAGAAGAAAGTGGACTGCCTTGTGCCCTCCCTCCATGATCTGCCATGCCATGCCCTTGCTGTTATAAACTGGAAAAGAGTAGATTTAGACTAGATATTTGGAAGAAATTATTTATTGTGAGGGTGGTGAGGCACTGGAACAGGTTGCCCAGTTAGGCTTTGGATGCCTCCTCTGGGGCTTTGAACAACCTGGTCTAGAGGGAGCTGTTCCTGCCTGTATCGGGGGGTTGCAACTAGATGATCTTAAAGGTCCCTTCCAACCCAAACCATTCTGTTATTGATTCTGTGATACAAAATAATGCTGAAAATAACAGACTAGAATAATCTAAATAGTCAAGATGGAGTTTTTGTAGATTCAAAAAAGGATTAATGGCATCAATCATTTAGAAATTATATATTGATCTATTATAAGAGTTTATAGGTTTTATTACATCATCATGTGGTCCCTGAAGTTCTGAAAACAAGAGTTGGCCCAAAGGCTGCTAAACTTCTTGAAGAGTGCAGGTTAATATGGAAAATTGTGTCTAGAAAGAAGAGAACAGAAAAAAAGAGAGACCATAAAGAAATTCTTCCGCATGTTTGTATGGAACTTCTTATGTTCAGGTTTTAGATAATAACATTACTCGTTATCCTGTTGGTATACACCACCAAGAAGAGCCTGGCCTCATCCATTTGCCTCTCATCTCCCTTCACATATTTATAACCATTAATCAGATCCCACTCAATCTTCTTTTTCCCAGGCTGAACAGATTCACATTACTCAGTCTTTCCTCATATGGGAGATGCTCTGGGCTGTTTATCATCTTTGTGGGCCTCTTCTGGACTCCTTCTAGGAGATCGCTGTCTTTTTTGAATTGGGGAGCCCAGAGTTGGGCACAATATTTTGAATTTGGCTTCCCCAGGGCAGATCACCTCCCTTGATCTGCTTGCTATTCTCTTTGAAATGCACCCCAGTATACCATTGGCCTTCTTGGCCACAAGGACACACTGCTGGCTCATGGCCAACCTCTTGTTCATCAGATTAATTGGAGTTCACTATATAGCTGCACATTTGCCATCTTCACAAAGCTACTGAACTTGAATGACTGAAGATTCTCTGCTGAACTATTTTTATGAGTTTATTCTGTCTGCTCACACTAAAGAAACAGTCCATATTGCACATTTGCCTTTTAAATAATCTCAGGCTTTAACTATATTAATAAAGAGGAAGACTAGTGAGAATTTAGTACTATCATCCCAACCTGTACTGGGTGGACTCCAGGTCACTCATGTCTTCAGAGATTATCTTAGATTCATTCCCATCTTAGAGGGGAAGAATTAAGGGATCTGCAATAACCAAGCGGTCTTACAGACTACAATCTGCATGTAACATTTTCTGTGAAAAATGAAGGATATGAGAGTGTAATTTAACTACGTCACTATGGGTATGTACAGCAGAGCTGAATTTTGTATTTCCTAATATTCAATTATGTCACTTTGTAATCTAAATATTCTTTGAAAATATAATTTATTATTTTCCTTCTAAACTGTCTACATTTGTCACCTGTACTACAGCAATGTGCATATCTGATCATGCTTCTTTAAGGAGGCATATTTTACAGGGCGGTTTACTCAGCACTCGGCCTGAGGTCTGCTGATGGTTCTCACCTGTCTCAAGGGCAGAAATGGATCCTTTCCCAGGAGCTGGCAGGGCTTGTAGAGAGGGCTTTAAAGTGTATATGAAGGGGAAAGGGAATAAAAGCAGGCCTGCTAGAGATGAGTTAGGGGGAGTGATAACTGGATTAGGGGTGGGGCAAGGGGCTCAGCTGAAGGGCATCTACACCAATGCACTCAGCATGGGCAACAAACAGAAGAAGATGGAAGCCATCATGCGGTAGACAAACTGTGACTTAGTTGCCTTTACAGAAACATGGTGGAATTGCTCCCATGACTGGAGTGCTGCAGTGGATGGCTACAAGCTCTTCAGAAAGGACAGGCAAGGAAGGAAGGGTGGTGGTGTGGCCCTACATGTTAGAGAGTGTTTTGATGTTACTGAGCTTGTGGCTGGGATGATAGAGTTGAATCTCTATGGGTAAGGATCAGGGGAAGAGCTGACAAGGCAGACATCCTGGTGGGGGTCTGTTATAGACCGTCTAACCAGGATGGAGAGACAGATGAGGTATTCTACAAGCAGCTGGCAGAGGTTGCGTGATCGCTAGTCCTTGTCCTCATGGGGGACTTCAACTTCCCTGATATATGCTGGGAATACAACACAACACAGAAGAAGCAGTCTAGGAGGTTTCAGGAGTGTATGGAAGACAACATCCTTCTGCAGCTGGTGAGAAAGCCTACCAGGGGAGGTGGCCTGCTAGACCTGTTCTTCACAAACAGAGAAGGTGTGGTGGGAGATGTGGAGGTCAGCAGCTGTCCTGGACAGAGTGACCATGACATGGTAGAGTACTCGATTCTTGGTGGAACAAGAAACTCTTTTATAGATATATTAACAGTAAGAGGAGGACCAAGGAGAATCTCCATTCTTTACTGGATGTGACTGGGAACATGACCACTGAGGATAAGGAAAAAGCTGAATGTCTTCTTTATGTCTGTCTTTAAAAGTCAGACCAGTTATCCTCAGGGTACTCTACTCTCTGACCTGGTAGTCTCAGACGAGGTGCAGAATAAACCCCCCATGATTCAGGAGGAAACAGTCAGAGACCTACTAAAACTGGACTACCAGAGGTCCAAGGGACCAGATAAAATCCATCCACAAATGCTGAGGGAACTGGTAGAGGTGATAGACAAGCTGCTTTACATCATGTATCAGTGTTCCTGGTTAACTGGAGAGGCCCCAGAAGACTGGAGACTTGCCAGTGTGACACTCATCTACAAGAAGGGTTCTAAGAAGGATCCAGGGAACTACACACCTGTCAGCCTGACCTCAGTGCCAGGGAAGGTTACGGAGCAGATCATCTTGTGGGAGATCACACGGCATATGAGGGACATTTGGGGGATCAGACCTAGCCAGCATGGGTTCACAAAGGGCAGGTCCTGCTTGACCAACCTGATCTCCTTCTATGATCTAGTGACCTGCCTGGTGGATGAGGGAAAGACTATCGTTGTGTTCTACCTTGACTTCATCAAAGCCTTCGGCACTGTCTCCCACAGTATTCTCCTGGAGAAGCTGACAGCCCATAACTTGGACAGGTACACTCTTTGCAAGGTAAAGAACTGGCTGGATGGCCAGGCCCAGAGAGTGGTGGTGAATGGAGTTAAATCTTGCTGATGACCGGTCATGAGTGGTGTTCCCAAGGGGTCAGTGCTGGAGCCTGTAATCTTTATTGATGACCTGGATGAGGGCATTCAGTGCACCCTCAGAAAGTCTGCAGATGACACCAAGTTGGCAGGAAGTGTTGATCTGCCTGAGGGTAGCAAGGACCTACAGATGGATCTGGACAGGATGGATTGCTGGGCTGAAGCCAGTGGGATGAGGCTCAACAAGACCAAATGCCGGTCCTGCACTTTGGCCACAATAATCCCAGGCAGCGTTACAGGCTTGGGGCTGAGTGGCTGGAAGACTGTGTAGAGGAAATGGACCTGGGGGTTTTAGTTAATGCTAGGCTGAACATGAGCCAGGATTGTGCCCAGGTAGCCAAGAAGGCCAGTGGCATTCTGGCTTGCATCCCAAACTGTGTTGCTAGCAGGGGCAGGTAAGTAATTGTCCCTCTGTACTCAGCCCTGGTAAGGCCGCACCATGAGTACTGTGTTCAGTTTTATGCCCCTCGCTGCAAGAAAGACATCAAGGTCTTGGAGCATGTCCAGAAAAGGGCAACGAAGCTGGTGAGGGGTCTGGAGCAGAAGCCTTATGAGGAGAGGCTGAGGGAGCTGGGATTGCTCAGTCTGGAGAAGAGGAGGCTCAGGGGAGACCTTATTGCTCTCTACAGCTACCTGAAGGGAGGCTGTGGTGAGCTGAGGGTCGGCCTCTTATCTCGCATATCTAGTGATAGGATGAGAGAGAATGGCCTGATGTTGTGCCCAGGGAGATTCAAGCTGGACTTTAGAGTCCTAGAATCATAGGATGGCCTGGGATGAAAAGGACCACAATGATCGTCAGTTTCAACCCCCCTGCTATGTGCAGGGTCCCCAACCACTAGACCAGGCTGCCCAGAGCCACATCCAGCCTGGCCTTGAATGCCTCCAGGGATGGGGAATCCACAACCTCCTTGGGCAACCTGTGCCAGTGTGTCACCATCCTCTGTGAGAAGAACTTCCTCCTAATATCTAACCAAACCTCCCCTGTCCCAGTTTAAAACCATTCCCCCTTGTCCTGTCACTATCCACCCTTGTAAACAGCCGCTCCCCTTCCTGTTTATACGCTCCCTTCAAGTACAGGAAGGCTACAATGAGGTCTCCCTGGAGCCTTCTCTTTAGGAAATACTACTTTTCCAAAAGAGGGGTCAGGCACTGGAATGGTCTGCCCAGGGCGATGGTGGGGTCACCAACCCTGGAGGTGTTCAAGGAACATATATATGTTGTACCAAGGGACATAGTTTAGTGAGAACTATTGGTGACAAGTAAACAGCTGGACTGAATGATCTTGTAGGTCTTTTCCAACCTTCATGATTCTATGATTCACTCTTCCTTGTGAAAGACTGTTTTTCTTTTTCGTCTCAAAGCTTGCTTTGTGAGGCCTTTTTGGCGATAAGACTCTAACTGACAACTGCAAATTATCTAGGGAGATGAGTGGTGGGTGTCACTGTGCCACAGTATTTTTGCTCATGATTGTAAAGATAAGCAGAAGTGGACAAGCAGTCTTTTTCAGGAATGCAGCTTGAAGGAGATGACCACTGCAAAAGGTGATAATGCTTGTGCATGGCAATGAAGGCACCACTCCCTGCTGGCTTATCTGTTGGGCCAGGTGTGGCAAACTAACAGAGAGAAAAGAAGAAGAAAAAAAAAAACAAACCCTGAGAAACAGGAGATAAAAGGCCCTCACTAAACTGAGGACTTTGGAGAAGAACTACCAATGAAAAGAAATCTTTGGGGGAGAAGAACTCCCAAAGAAACCTTTGATGGGGAAATTCCCTGAGGGGAAAAACCTCTTCGGAAGAACCCCCCCAGGGCCTGCTTGCTGCTAAGCTTCCTGGCTTTCTCCCATTGAGATCAGGAGCTCAGGTAGGTCTAGGGTTTGAACATATAGGGGTAAATAAACTACCTTTGAAAACTAGGGAAGGAGAACAGCATCTCAACATTTTATGGTCAGCTGTGCGAACACAAAGAAAGGAACAATACAAGATAAATGACTGTGACTGGTGGAGCGATACCCCTGCACCCCATTGATTGCGCAATCATTGAATAAATCATACCTGCTTTATAGCCTGCTTGGGTTATAGAGTTTGTTTCCGCAAGTCACCATCACCCGCAGTGATTGTATGAGTTCCTGAGATCAACGGACATACTATGAACCTTGCTGGACACATGGTGGTGCCTATCAATCTTTCTTTCTATAAAGACTCCTTGCTTTTATTTCCTATTTCTTTTCTATCGCCCGTCTTCCCTTCCCCATATCCCTAAACAACTAGGATTTGTAATAAACTGGTTGGGCTAACATTCGACGTTTTGTGTCTTAATCTCACTGTTGAGTTTAAATATATAAAAAGAAACTCATCTCCCTCCTATAAGTTGCAGTGAGACTTTCCTTGAAAAATAAAATCACTCTTTCCCAATGTTGGGTATAGAAGTACAATGCCATAAAAGGTGCATCACAACAGCAAGTGATATTAATATGTATTTTTAAATAGTAGAAATATTTTAAGATTGATTTAGCTAGGACAGTATATCTGAATCTCACTTTAAAAATCTTCTGTGTCCCTTCTAATTAAACTTTTCAGTGCCCTAATACTTTTTCCTATAGCATTTTGAATATTCATATTTATTCAGTCATGAATCTTCTGTTGAAGTGAAAGATTTCTGTATTTTTGTTAAGATATATGCTTTTATTATTTTGGCAGTACAGTGCTGAGTGGGGTTTTCTCATTTTGTCATAGAACATAGTACGAAGATCATTTATCTGAGATAACAAAACATTCTGTAAATACTCCTTGGGGGTGAAAGTATTGTACTTAAATGTCCATTTTGTTTTCACAACACAGTAATATTGGTAATGCTCAATAAATCATAAAAAAGCTTACCCTGTGAACCAAAAACTATTGTTCTCTATTACTAAACTAAACTCTAAACTGTTGTGCTCACTTTCGGATCGTCTCACTGCTGCTCCTGACTGCACGCAAGGCTTCAGTATCAGTGTAAGGCCTTTAGCTCCCAGACAATCCTTCTCTCAATTATATTTGATTTTATTAACAATTATATTGGATTATATTGTATTATAGTGTGTTATTGTGTATTCCGATACTATATTTAGTAAATTAGTTTGTTTCTCCTCAGATCATTGCCACTGTTTTTTTAATTATTCTTTTTTTTGTGGGGGTGTGCCCTTTTTCCCTTTTCCGGACGCATGGATTTTACAAAAATCCCTCCACCCCACTAGTCACGGAACCAGGCCGGACCAGCCTGTAAACCGTCAACACCTATAAAATTTTCTTAATCATCAAAACCACACCAGTATCTATACAATCGGATTCCACAAATGATTTAAAAGGCTTAAGAGCATCTGATGGACTGCATCAGGCATCAGAAATCGAAAGGAACCAGTACCAAGCATATTCAGACTATTGCTTTAAATGACATACTAGCTGTATTAGAATAGTTTTCAAATATTGCTACATAATTACCTGCAGCTATCAGCAGAACATATGTGAAATATTTTAATGACTTTCAAATATATATATATATATATATACACATACTGAAAAAAGGAGAGCCAACTATGATTAAAAAAAAAAAATCATTATTATTTTTTAATAGGAAAACAAGAGAAAAATGTTGGTCATGATTCTTAGCTTCTGGCAATACTTTGTTATTGTAAGTTCTAAATTTTATTTCAAGCAAAATAATTTATTAACTTATGATTTTTTTTCTACATTAATTAAATGACTTTGTGCTCCAGATAAAGATCAATTTTTCATTTTTTTTTTTTGTTCAGAATGTCTGTTTTTCCTAACAATAAGGGAAGCACCAACACCCTGAAATGTTGTTCAAGTCCCTTATAATCATTATAAGATCTATTTACTGGATATGCACTGAATCGTACTCATAGTGAAAGTAGTACTGACAGTACAACTATCTAATTGGAAAAAAAAAAAAAAAAAAAAAGACCTATTTAAAAAAATAGTAAAATTCACTGAGCTTATAAATAAACAAAAACGAAAAACAAAAGGCAGTAGAAATATGGGATGCCATTTACAAAAATATGAACTTTAACAATCCTGTTAAGGAAAGTGAATGAAATTATAGCTATGAAATAGTGACAGATGTGAGCCTCTATGCTCTCCCTATGAAACTGATTTAATCACAGAAGCAAACCAAACATGCAAACAAAAAAAACAGCTCCCCTCCCCCCAAATAAAAATAACGCAGCACCACCAATGCCAGCCAACAAGAGAAATCCACACAAAAAGAACCAGAAATAAAGAGAACTAAATCTATCAAAATGATATAATCTTGGACAAGTGAAGAAGATAAAGGTATCTCCACATTTTGAAATGAGTATTTGCAAATTGTCTGCAATGAGAAATTTCTCTTTGTTTATCAGTTTAAATAACCTATCATTGAGTCATGGTGAACTTTAACATGAGCTGAAATTTTTTTACCACCATTTGACCATAGCCAACTTTCTGAATAACTATAAAACCTTTAACAATAACTACAGATTTCCACTGAAAATACGCTACAAATTTCCATGGAGAAATAAAGCAAAAATATTTTCCAGTAGATTAAAATGTGCTTGAGCTGAGGCCACAAAAGCAAATGAAGTATTTTCAAAGCCAAGGAATCTTTTTCAACAGCAACTCCATAATTAAGGCATGTATACAGTATTTTATACACATATCCTTCTCCTAAAAAGGAAAAAGATGGGGCTTTCACAATTATTCAAAATTAGTTGATTTGAATTTTCTTCAAGTTACCAAAATAACCATCTGTGTTGAAGTTGCAGAACTGTGTGGTTTAAAGTAACTAAGTGTTTAAAAATTCTGCTGAGTTGAAAAAGTACACTGTGCTACTTACTGTATATGTGATACACACAAAATAATTATATGTAACCTTGCCCCACTATGCAAGGAAGTTAATGAGAATAAAAGGAGTTCTTTTTCCCTTTTTCATGGGAACATTGTTATGCATTAAGTTGCAGCCCTGTAATTGCATTAATATACATTGATTAAAATGTGTGTATAATGTTACTTGTGGTTGTGATTAGTCTGAAATTTTAGCTCACCCAGAAGCTTTCTTTATATCAAATAGAAATTGCACTTAAGCTGAAGTCAAAGATTCAGAAATTGTTCTATGTTTACTTATGTAGCCTAATGTCTCCTTATACACAAAGACAGCTAAACTTCAGATGAAAACATGGAAGTTAAATCTGGTCATGGGTCATTAAGTCTTCCAGAAGTTCAAAAGCTAATCAAAGCCCTAAAGTGATGAATAGAAGTAGTGATATGGAAAGGCACTCATACCAATTTATTCTTTTTTTCAGTCCTCTGAAACTAAGATTTCCTTTCTCATCTAAAGTCTATTTCTATCTATTTCTACTGTAACTAGAAATAACTGTAGATGCCATGTACTAATATGTTTAATAATGTTTACTCATTAATTCCTCCAAGTTAATGATAAATAATAGGATGATGTAATTGGACATTACTACTTGGATTTCAATGAAATTATTACAGTTTATATCAGCTACGGATCTGAGTATTTCACCTGGAGCCACTGGGTTAAGTATACTTGAAATTGTTCTTATTATTTTCTCTTATCTTTGTTTACACAACTAATAAACTCATTAAAAATAAATCACTTCACTGAACTGCACAATATGATTAGTAAACAAATGCCTAAGGCCAGAAAGTATTTTTCTACCTCCATCAACTTCCATATCTTTTTACTTTTGACTGACACTGAGGAAAAACTAGTCTGAATGCTAAGCAAATTGAAAGTGCCACAATGACACATCTATGTTCCTTTGATATATAACTGTAGAATGGAGGTTTCTAAGAGGAAGGTGAGAGCTTCTGACTCATTGAAGATGGAGTGTTTCAGGCTTTTAATTTGTTGTTGTTGTTTACTTTCTCCTCATCTTTTGAGAAAGTTTGTGTTATTGGTAAGAAATATTTCACATTCTTCCTTTCAATCAATTTATCTGGTGTCAGCATTCAAATTTACTCTGTAATTTCAAATACACTTGTATCCACTACTGACCAAATTTACACTTGGTTTCACCAGTTTTTAATACTGCAGCACCATTTTTTCCACCTTTACTGATGAAATATTCTATAAAGTTAAAAATTAAAACCAATGAGCATAAAAAAGTGTTTCCCAAATACTGATATTGGTTTTATAACAGGAGAGGGTCTCTCTTTAACTGTTTCCCGTAAAGCAGAATGGGTAATGTGATGAAATAAAAACAAAAGAATAAATTCAGCACTATCAGCAAGGGAACGTGATACACCTGTTGAGAATGAGTAATAGAAGCAAGTAGATATGTGGACAAATATCAATTTACATGAACAAATGTCCATCTGTCCATAATTATCTTTAAGTGTACATTTCTGTCAGAAACTTGGTGGGAATTAGGAAGGGCTGCAACTTCACTATATGAAAGGCAGTAGGAGGGATTAGAATTACCTTACCCCATAAGAAGGTAAAGATTTAAATAAGTTAGTGCAGAAGTTTATTATTTTAATAGAGAAAGACCTGATTTCAGGCAAAGGAAATGTAGGCTGAAATTCATGGCTAGACGAACACCTGAAATCCCCTTTGGAGATTTTCCTAATGAAAACTCAGGGTTGTATTAACTGGAAAGATCATATCACAATCAAGAAAACTTTAAATTGGTCAGTTATGAAATGTGAAGATAGAGTGGAAAATAAATTACTTCAATGACCTCAAAATAGGTTATAGTATGGTAGGAGCATGGTAAAAGACTCAGAAGAATTAGGATGTGGCAATGATTTTATGGCGGATTTTTTCCCTGTTCTTTCCATGAAGGAGTACAAATATTGCAGGAAAATTCAAGTCTTTTACAAAGATGACCATCTATAAATTAATTTTAAAAAGTAAAACCAAGACCTGCTATCTCAAGAGTGAGAACTAGATTTAGACAATAAATACTTAAGATCAACCACAATTCAGTTTTGAATACTCTCCTAAGAGCTAAAAACTCTTAGTTAAAAATTTACTACTTTTAGCTACACACTCACAGTCCAGTAGTCATCTCCTAACAAATGCATGCATTAGGACTGCAGCATCTCTGCATGGCTCGTTAGAACAGTTTCTTACTCAACATTTCTTCTATTCTGAAGAATAGCAGCAAGGCATTTTTGTAACTTAAAATAAGCAAATTTCTTACAAGATATCATAGTTTATTATGAAAATTCATCCTTAAGGCTGGAACAGTTTTAATGAGTCAGTTTATAAACTACTACAAAGGTTTGCATATTAGTTAAGACTCCTTCAGGAGACAGAGTTTCGTATTTTTTGGTCCTGCAATCTCTACTCAAAGAAATAATATAATATCTATGTTAGAAACATTTTCTGGAAGTATTCCCAGTATATATCCTTTTTTTTTTATTTGTGAAAGTAAACCTTTCAAATATGTTGCTGAGAACATTATGACCATTTTCTGAAATAATAATAGCACTAACTGTGATATAGTTGTAAAGGGGGTTGCATTTCTCCTTTCAAGAAAGTTTCCATATTTGAACCACAGCAGCTGTAGACCCAGCACACTCTGCCCATGTTACCCCACAGAGATATGTACAGATGTTCATGGACAGAGCACTTGTTCATACAAGCAGAACTGTATATCAGATATAAGTCTGTGAAAGCAAAGAAAGAAATCTAATAGAAGGATATTTAAGAGCAATAGTCTTATATTATTGATATCTAAATACATTTAGATTTAAATTTTGACTAGATTGCTGTACCATTGTAACCAATCTTGCACAGAATGAATTTGAAGATTAATTAAATTCATTTCAAACAACACAAATAAACATCTTTATTTACATAAAGGTGTATGTTGTTCTATTTGGCTGCTATGCCAAATACGCTTCTATGTAGTCCATCTGAGAAGTATCCAGCATCTGATTATATACACAATAATTTCAGGATTTTTTAAAAACACTGCTACTAACTCCTTTCCCAGCTCACTTTTGTACAGAGGATAAATCCAGCTCTGTGAGATTAATCAATACTCTGCAGATTTGTATTATCTCTGTAGATCATAACTGAGAACAACATAATGCCCTTTGTTATAGTTCAGAACATACTTATCAGCTAGAATCAAGGTAGCTAAAACTCTTCTCACTTCAATAAAATATGAACATATTTTATGAAAGATACCAGCGTACATAACACAGATATACACATCAGTACAGTGAGGATCAGTAAATGCACTTACTAGAGTATATGGAATTTTATTTCTGATGAATCTGAAAACACTAGGTAGTACAAGAATGCTTCAACTCATCTATTTTCGTAGATCATGTAAATAGCCTGTTATCAGTTTCTGGACATTATTTTGAATTAAATTGAATAATAATTGAATTAAATGAGCTTAATTCTCAGTATATATTTAGCCTTGGCACAAGCAAAAGGAAAAAATAAAAGAATAAAATTGACACATCTTTCTGCACTTTCAGCTTCAATTTTCTGTAGGCTATTAGCTTTAATGTGCATTCCAAATTGGAAAATACAAAATATGAAAGGATGGCTATTAATTTTAAATCTCAGTTAAGCATATTCATCATAATATCTTCAGATATATATTGAAGAATGTGTAGGAAGGGAAAAAAAATGTTTAAAATTGTGCAGGAAGGTTTGTATGTCATCTATCTATCTATCTATCTATCTATCTATCTATCTATCTATTTGTCTATTTTTCCCTGAAGAAAGAGAACTCTGAACAGACTGGATTGTGTACTCTTACATCTTGATATCACATATCATGAGTTAATGTAATAAATTGCATAAGTAGTTCACCTAAAAATTTCATTTTAAAGGAGTTGAGCGTTTTTCCCATTCCTGTGCTGCTTTTCTCCTCTGCTTCTTCAGTATCCTTAATGAAGAGACTGCCCCACTGCCTCAAGGTGAAGATGTATGTCAGGGTTATCAACCATCTGCATATGTTGACTCTATCAATCGTGAAATGACAGCATGAAAAGCTGGACTTAAGCTCTCTTCTGAACTGACAGATGAGTGAAGTTGTTTGTCAGGACAGAACAGGACAGGAAAAAAAAAGTGGTTTTCTATGTGAGGGAAAAAAATATTGCAGAAACATTAAGTTAGATAGCATTGGGTTGAGCAGAATGGATGGCTTAATCTACTGGGAAACAAGGAGAATGGCTGATTTAAGGAGATCGTAATGTGACGATGCTTTAAGTTCTGAATTATCTAAAGCTGATATGGAGGGCTAAAATCAGTTTGTTGTTCCTCTTTGTTTTCTCAGAAATCAGGCTTCTGAACATAAGCATTTCTTTCTAGATTCATAAGAGGCCAAGTCTTGTGAAACAGCTGATGAACAGGAAGATCACTGGCCTTTGAAAATCAGTGTTTGGAGTAGTTTATTGTATTGACTATCAAAATAATATCAGAAATATGTTGATTGAAATATGGCTAAGACATTTACCCCAAACCTGTAAGGATAGATAGTTTATATACTTTCTTGCTCATTTAACAGAACTCTGAAGGTATCTTTTCCAGATTAATCAAGTAGAAGACTGTAAGCTCCTGAGTACATAGTACACCTGAATGATGATACATACCAAGGTTGTAACTGCATCAGGTGCAGAAGAAAGTGCAAGACGCCTTCTGATGATTGACAGTCTCTCTACAGTAGTTTTGAGAAAGAGGGAAAAAAAGACTCTGAGAAGCTGTTCCAGAAATTCTCTGACCTAATTTGCAACATGAACGTATTAATAGACAGCGTATATCCAATTCTTTTTGCACCTTTTGTCTTTCATGAAATGTAACCCATTTCCCTCTCATGTTAATCCTTTAGCCTAACACCAGTTATTTCTTCTACATCTTCGTATTGCTATTCTCAACCTTCAAAATTGCTCATAAAAATTGATACAAAAAATGTCCTCAGTGCCCTTCCAATTTTGATTTTGAGTCTGGCATGAACTTCCAGGGAACCTACTGAAAAGTTATTAGAGCTAAGTAGCCATAATGATATTGATTTGGAAAACCAAGGTATGCCTGTGCTCTTCCTCCTGGCCAACTCTCTTCTTATAAGGAGGTATGGAGGTACCACAATCACCTCTCATAATGTAGTATCCTCATCTGTTCTGATATACATAGCAGGCCTTTTCTGTTACTTCATAAAAGAAGTTGAAAATCATATAAAAAATGTCACTACTTCTACTGTACAGTTCAAGTTTTGAAGCAAATGGACTATAATAAATAGATCTTTCTTAACAAGTTCTAAATGTTGGATGTACATATTCAGTACCACTTACGAATGCATAAGACATTTTTATACAGTTTACAAGTATTTTCTTTAAACTTCACCATACTTAAACTTTGATTTAAACTTCACTGTAGTTAAAACATTTTCCAAAGTAATGGGCTTATTTTCACTTTCACAAATTTGTAGAAACAGAGGTATGAACTTCCTCATTTTGTATGCTGCTGTTTGAAGCTGACAGCTGGTCCAATTCATGAGGGCCACTATAAGTAGTACTGAATTGTAGTTATTTCCTTGTTTTGTTAGATTGACAGAAAATCATGTCAATTTTTAACAAGTAGCACTTGTGACATAATGTCTCCTGTTCTCTGGAGCTTGCCTATTTCTGTGAAAGATTCAGACTGCTCGTGTAAACAACTATTAAATTTTTATGTGCCTCCCAGATCATGTTTGCTGCAGAAAATGTTTACCTCCCTATTTCAGCCTGAAAACTTTTAAATTCTATTTTAAGAACTGAAGACATCAGCTCAGAATCAAGTCCTACATGCCTAGAAGTTAAGCTTTTCAAATTTTGCTTATATATTTATATATTAATAATTTGCTTATGTATTTATATATACAATTTTCTGATTTATGAGAAATCTGGACAGGAAGCAATACATTTCTATGGCACAAAGGACAACTGAGGGATTTGAATAGAAAAGCAATGAAATGAAATCTGGTAAGATAATACAGAAAACAAAAATATCAAAACTATTGTGGGAAAAAAAAAACCTCCAAACAAATAAACAAACAAACAAACAAAAAATACAGAACAAACAAAGAAAGCACACCAAATCAACCACAGTTTTATGATGTTTCTAAATTGAATAAAAAGTCCTTTCCTTCTTTTCTATTTGCGGATATTAATCAGTTTTACAGTAGAAGATATTAGGAAACCTACAGTGCATTTTGTAAAAAGTATAGAAAACAAACTACAAACAAAACAAACAAAAAAAGAAAAAAACACAAAACCAACCAACCAACAAAAAAACAAAAATCCAAATATTTTTAAAATGAATCTGGTATCTGGTATTGGTTACAGGACAAATTGTTTTGCTCACAGTTGTTTAGATCGCTTCGTTTACCTCTTGCCTTGCCCTCTCTTTAATCATAATTTTATGATGATGAAGCTTTTGTCTGTCCAAAGTGATGCCTCTGACGAAGTAAAACACTTGCTTTAAAACTATCCTATGTGGTTTTGATATTAACCATATTCCATATAGATGACCGTAACATTTTATCTTTTGGCCCTGTGTCATTTGTAAACTTGATTTACTTGCTTTTTAAATGAAGCAGGACTTCATTTCTTGTAACTTTCTGTGTGGTTTTACTGTATTTGCTTAAGTAGCAGTAAATTTTATTATTCTTACAATCTTATTCCACCAATATTTTTAATTAATATTTGTCACTTAAAATTCGATGAAGTTTTGTAGTTCTTATTTTTCTGGAAGTGCATACTTTCTAGTTCTTTGCTAATGTTTGAACTGGTTCCCCGTATCCTCATTGTCTATTACATTTATTTTTCTCACAGTGAGGATTATGTATTTTAGACACTGTCTGGCTAATATTTTAGGTTAATCTGTAACACTTCAGTATTACTGTCCTAATACTGTAAATGCACTGGTGAATCTACACATTCTGGTATAAAACTGAGGCATTTTTTCTCTTGTGGACCCAGAATATAACATTTTATAAACCATCTTTGCTTATAACTGATAAAAATTTACAGAAACTTGACAGAGAAGACAAATTTCTTCAACATGAGTGCTCCCAAAGACGCTGAACCTTGCGTATATTCTTGCTTATTTACTCAGATCAAGCTGATGTACACAGAATAAAAATATTCATAGGTCTACAGGTTAATTAAACTCCTTTAGTTATTTGAGACACAGTGAATGACTCTGTATGCATTCTTAGCTTATACCTGTAATTAAATGCTTCAGGTTAAATCATGTGTGGTTCTTCTCTGCTGCTAGCTTACAGGATTAAATTAATTCCAGTATAGTCCATTTGAATCACAGGTATTTCACTGTTTTATTTAGCATTATGTTTCCTTACAAACTGTAGAGGTAAGGCTAGTCTTCAGTTAGCTCTTGCCAGAACACTAAGACTTTGGAAATGAGAGAATAAGCAATACATCAGAGAGCTGAATTTTCTGGCATGCCAGTGAGATCTAGCTGGGGAAATGCAATGGACTTTTTAATAGTAACAGAATTTAAAGTTTCACTGATAACAATTCATCTTTCATGGGAATTGTCTAAGCAGCTACTGAACATGAACAAAGAATAGGCAAATCTTTCCAGTGATTTTGTGTTGTTCAAGAACTGAAATCTGAAAATGTCAAAAATTTCCAGGCTGGAACCTGAAGAAAGAGGTGAGCAATAAATCCCCAACAGCCTAGAAATAATCAGATCAAAATATGCTCTGCTAAGGGGGAAAAAAATTATTATAAGGGAAAAACTGGGAGTGGCTTTCACTTTTGAAAGACTAATAAAAAGTTCGCAACAGGAGAATCAGTTCATGACTATGAAGATCCTTGAATATAGAATAAAGGTAATGGCTGCATAGCACAGACTCCTACAGAAATTGTTTCTTCCAGATAACAAATCTATTATTACACAGCTCACTTGCTATTTTCTAAACTATTTCTTCAGTCTCTGACTAACGAAAGGGATTGTTAGAATTCCTGCATTTTTTGCCTTGTAGTTCCACAAGTGTTGTATTTTTAAATGAAAACAAGGTTGATGGCTAGTTTTTATTCCAGTATGTATTATAGAGTGCATCTGTTTATGTAGGCATGTGCACATTTATACTGTTATTGTTTCTATTCATATAGTAGTACAAAGAGATAAATTGCTTTTACTGTGAAACTTATGATTTCAGTTGGAAGGTTCTTTACAAGTGTTCTTTTCTATGTACTTCATTCCAAAAATAATGCCTTCCTATTTATTTCCATGGAACCTGTAACAGCTACAAAGAACACTATAACACATTTTGGAAAAGCAAATTCACAGCTACAAAGCACTTTTTTTCAACTTAGTCACCACCATTAGCTATGCATTTTTGCCAGTGATGAACCTGCATGCCAGGCTTCACATCAGCAGAGTCTTACCTACTGTTTTGCAGCTGCTATGACAACATCATTGCTAAGAAAATGTTGCCCACATAGTCCACCTTTCAGCAGCCTGTACAGATGGAAGGCACCAAATCTGAACTATATGTTGGTAGAACAGTCCAGCCAAGATTGGCAAAGTGCTCCATGGTTTTCAAACTGGAATGGGGCCTGGCATTATCACGTTGCAAGAAAAAAGTTGTATTCTCTGGCCTGATTCTGGAAGTTCAAGCCTTCAGTTTAGTCAGCATCGTGATGCAGTGGTCAAAGTTGGTGGCTTTTTCAGGTTCCAGAAAATCCAGGTGGATCACTCCTTTCCTATAGCAAAAAATACTGCACGTCACTTTACCCTCTGAGGGATGCATCTTGAACTTTTTCTTTGATGGGAAATTCATATGTCATCACTCCATGGACTACCATTTTCACTCCATCACACCATGTCTCGTCATCACTAATGATGCAGTCTAGGAAACTATCACCTTCAGCTTCCTATTGGTTAATTAGGTTGTATACAGTGTTCTTTCTGTTCCTGTGTGAGCATTTGTGGGACTCACTAGGCACAAAATTTGTGATTTTCCAACATTGTCACCATTCTTTCCAACATACTAAACCCAGTATTCAGCTACTTACAGAGTTCCATGTTCATAATCTGCTGATTCAAGTGGATGAGCTGGTTGAGATGTTCTTCGTTTTGTGGTGTGGCAGTTGTGTATGGTTGTTTGGAATGTGGCTTGTTTTCCATGTCACCATCACCAGTGTTGAAATGCACGACCCACTGCCTCACATTCATTGTTTGATCTACATAAATATTCAGTAAGTACCATTGAATGTCACTGAGTCCCACTTTTATCTGCATGGAGGAATTCAATGTCACACTTTTACTTCATGTGCACTTGCGTTTCAGATGACATTTTGTCAGACTGTCCCTCTGTTGCCATCTGCTGCATGGCAACAACATGTAATGGAATACTGACAGGAAGGTTCAGCCTCTACTGCCATAGCATCCACATCTGCCTCTGACATCATGGGCTAACACAGTAAAATAGAAAGCATTAGTTTTGTAGCTCCTCTCCTCTCCTCTCCTCTCCTCTCCTCTCCTCTCCTCTCCTCTCCTCTCCTCTCCTCTCCTCTCCTCTCCTCTCCTCTCCTCTCCTCTCCTCTCCTCTCCTCTCCTCTCCTCTCCTCTCCTCTCCTCTCCTCTCCTCTCCTCTCCTCTCCTCTCCTCTCCTCTCCTCTCCTCTCCTCTCCTCTCCTCTTCTTTCAATGACACATGAGGAATAGTTCTACTCAGTAAAAATATTCACACTGATATGCAAATATAGATATTTGCTATTTACAAAAGCTCATTTCAAATATTTCATCAAATTGCCAAACATTAACAGAACCACATGATTTTGACATATCAAATACAATGGAAATGAAGCAACAATGAATAAGCAGATGACCTGCATTCATAAGTAGATTCGTTCAAGCCATTATGAACAGCAGTTACATTAATAAATATTGGTTTCATCAGGAGATAAATATATGAAAATAGTCAGAATTTAAAATAGATTGACTAGCTTTAGTTTACAGAGAAGACTGAGTGAATATTAAGTAAGATTTATCTCCCATCATCTAAAAAGAGATTAGGAAAAGCTGAGAGGCTGAGGAGTCTCCATCCTTGCTGTTTTCCACACTTGACTCAAAAAAGCTGTGGCTCACCTGACCTACTGCCAACAATAGTCTTTCTTTGTTCTGGACTAAATGGCCCATAGAAAGCCCTTCCAGCCAACATTTATTTAATTTTATTTAAATTATTTAATTTTATTCCATATTATTGCTATTATTTATAATTATTATTGCTATTCCTATTACGACTTTCCAAAGCAACCTGGCAAACAGAGATGTCCGAACTCCAGTGTACTTTGGCTAAACCTTCTAATGAAGCATGTTTCATTTTAACTTCTGTATTAAAAGCATGCTGAAGGATACAAACATGATGGCTTGTTGTATCACTGTGAGGGAGACTTCCTTGTATCAGATCAGCTTGTAGTTTTAGAACTATAAGGAAAATTTACCTTAATTTCCAGGACAGTATCCAAATGAGTTTCAGACAGAAATTAGATTTATATAATTTAAATGCACATCTTTTATGATGAAGAATTGTAGTTTATGAATTGAAATACTTGTTTTGGTTCAACTTCAGCAGGCAGCTTAGCACCACACAGCCACTCACTCACTTTCAAGTGGAACGATGGAGAAAATAGAACAGGAAAAAGTATGAGAGCTCATGAGATCAGATAAAGACAGATTACTAGGTAAAGCAAAACTCATGTGCATGAGCAAAGCAAAACAAGGAATACATTCAGTACTTCCCATTGACTGGTAGATGTTCAACCCCTTCCAGGAAATCAGAGCTCATCCCATGTAATAGTTTCTCGGGAAGAGAAAGACCATCACTCCAAAAGTATCTCCCTTCCTTCTTCTTTATAGCAGCTTATATTGCTTAGCATGGTGCCATGTTGTACATGGTATTTCTTTGGCCATTTTAGGTCAGCTGTCCTGGTTCTGTTCCCTCTCGGTATCTTGGGTACCCATAGCTTCTCACTGGCAGGGCAGTGTGAGAAGCAAAGGTGTCTTCAGCTCTGTGTAAGCACTGCTTGGCTACAGCTAAAATATTGATGTGTTAGCACCAAAAATCCAAAACATAGCATTTTATGAGCCCCAATGAAGAAAATTAATTCTGTCCCAACTAAAACCATGACAATACTTAAATCTATAAAGTTACAGAATTAAAGCAATTTCTCAAAACCTAAGGTAGAACTTGAAATTATATAGTAATTAAGTTTTCTCTCAAACCTTAAAACTTCCTTCCTCCAAACTAACATAAAGATCAGAGATCAAGATATAATTCTAAATGAAGACCTGGAATAAGTTGGAATGTATATAAGAATGATTAAAAGCAAATGTAGTCAAAAAATGGAAAAATTACACTCCTGTATTGTCTCAGTTCAATTTTAATATTTGGTGTTGCACTGGAGTAAACTAGCTGAGAAGTTTCCCTGTGCCTGACTCCAAGCCAAATTCTGATATGCAGCATTTGCGATTAGTGAAATACACCAAGCATATTACTAATCATATGTCCCTGGAAGGGCTTGCTAGCCTGTGAAATCTCAGCACTGTTGTCTGAGAGAAGTAGATGTGATTTCTCTTTAAAGTAGCATGAAGCATATGGTAGCTGAATCATCTGCCCTGAACTACCAGGTGTATTTTCTCTTTTACTTTTCTTTAATGCAGTGAAGTCCTTCCAGAATGTCCCCAAACAATATAATATTGAAATAACTTGGCACAGGAATTTACAAAAACACAGATGTGTCCCTATTGAGACATGTCCCTGATGGTTGCACACGAAGTATCTGTCAGTTATCAAGTTATTATGACTAAAACTTGGAATATATTTTACCATCTACTATGTCCATCATTTAAATTAAGCATGTGGATGGAACAACCTAATTCAGTAAGAAAAAACACTCTCCTTTAAAGGTATATGTCAAGCTTAATGTGACAGATGTGCAAAAAGGCATAAAATGTTATCAGAAGAGTGACATTTTTCAAGATTACAAAAATGTTCATCGGAAATACATACAGATCTCTCTAAATGAATGTTTGGGAGTTGCTGGTGTTTCATATGACAAAATAATTCTTTCCTATTCTGGACAAATAGAATATTCATTTTTTTAATATTTGCTGGACAGAGCTGTAGACAGCTCTCTCAGTAAAAATGTGTTGAAGTCTAAACAAGCGCTCTACATCTTGAGAAGTGCATCAGTCTCTACGCTTGCTTTATTCTTCCATACTTCAGGGAACAGAGTAGGGAATATTTCAGGGCACTCCTTATCTCCAGTGTTGTCAGTTGTAGAAGGTACAATAAAAAGAATGGAAAAATCATTTTTCTGACAGGACCACACTGATGTCAAAGCCATATCGTCACAGTCTTGCTGTATAAATGTCAAGCATCCAAATTCATAATGTACACTTTGCTATTCATAGTCAGAGGGAGAAAAGGAGACTAATTCAGAGCATAAGAAAGAGTAGAATGATCTACAGAGAAGAAAGAGAACTTGAATCTGTTTTGAAACAACTGCTGAGATTTTCAGAAACAAGTTATCCTGAATAAGTTCCTTGGGTCTAATAAAACAACACTAGAATTATTGTGCAGTACACTGTTTTTCTCAACATACATATACAATGCATGTTTCCTTATGTCCAATCTAAATCTCCTTTCTTATAGTTTGAAACCGTTTCCCCTTGTCCTATCACCACAGGCCCTGCTAAAGGGTCTGTCCCCTTCTTTCTCATAGTCGTCCTTTAGCTACTGAAAGGCCGCTATCAGGTCACCTTGGCGCCTTCTCTTCTCCAGGCTGGACAGCCCCAGCTCTCTCAGGCTGTGTTGAAGTTCAAATTTATCTGATTTCTGAGTCTGGAAAAGATATTGCTCAGATACCAGTGAAAAATAATGTATCTTTTCATATATGTAACAGTAGCAACTTTATCTCATTTTCAGAGTTGTCAGTGGAAAGTCTATCATTCTGTGAAGCCTTTTGAACTTCATTGAAAAAATTAAAGGGTTATACAAATAGAAAAGGATCCATAAACAATTGAATAGTAATTTATCTTATGTTCAGATCACTTGATTTTATTTCAACAGAAGTCAGCAAATGAAGCTTTGTGTTTTGAGCCTTTAAATTCCAAAGCTTATAAAAAATGCATACAGTAGTCATTAAAGCACTAGTGTTACTACAGTAAATTCTTTCTTATCTGTTAATTTAGAGTTCTATTTGCACAATAAAAGATACAAATTGTAAGTTGATGAGAGATTTTGTTTCATTCTTGAGTGGACTGGACTTACACATCAGACACTTGGAATAGGACAGATAATATTTACCAGAAAACACAAGGCTCTAAAGTTAGAAATGAAGCTTCATGAGAAAGATAATGTAAAGAAGGGAACACGGCATGAAGAACTGCAGTCTGTGGATAGGATCAACTCTGTAGTAGGAGAAAAGTGTGAGAAGGAGGGAGTGGAATAGAGAAGCTGTTAGAAACTGGCCACGGCCCCCGTTCCCCATTCCCATGAGCTGTTTAGGGTAGGGGGAAGAGGTGGAGGAGTAGGGGACAGAATGATGTTGAGCCTTGGAAGAATGGAGCATTGGGGAATGTGTTTTATTTTTCCTCTTTCTTTCTCACCATCCTATTCTACATTCTGATTGGAAATAAATTAAATAATTCATACCCAGGTAAGGACTGTTTTGCCCACAGTGGTAACTAGTAATTAATTTCCCTGTCACTTCCTCAAATTATGAGATTTTCTCCTCCTGTTCTGGAAAGGAGGGGGGATGTGAGAGCATTTGGGTGACTGGCAGCCAAGAAAGGTCACATCCATGACACCTTTAAAGAAGAAACTGGACCTCAGCATCCACCTCAACACACTTAGGTGGGTCCTCAACATCCCTTTTCAGACTGAGTAAACTGCAGAAAATTTAAACATATTTATTTCCCAGTTGAAAGTGTTCTCTTTTGTGTTTGACTTTTAATATACATTAATTTCTGTATCAGTACCAAAATGTAGAGGAGCATGTTTTGTGCGAAATATGATGCATAAAATTAAATAATAGTTCTCTAGCTTATACACAAAAATACTTGTTTGAATTAGTTGATTACTGATTTAATTTTTCACCATCAGAGCACATTTTACATCTCAAAACACAGGATTGCTCAAAATATATTACACTTACACATATAATGAAAGACTCATTAATAAAAAATTTGGCATCTGTTTTGAGATAGTGCCACATATCAGATATCCTAAAAGCACAGAAGTGTAACTATAACTTTCTCATCTATTCATTAACTGACACTAAAAGCAAGAAATAAGATTCATGCACTGATCAGACCTAAAATTCTGTGCAGCCATTATCACTGAAAATCAAAAGCTAAATGAGCAGCAGCAGTGTGGAAATGCAACAACAGTATTTACTACTAGTTACAATTAAAACTATCGTGAATCAGAGAAATGAGATCCAACCCTGTAATGACTTCCAAAACAGACAAAATTTATAAATAGAACCCCAAATCACCTTGCTTCCTTTTTTTTTTTTTTTCTGTAAGAAACCTCAACCCTGAAAAGAAATATTAAAAAAAAAAAATCAAAAAAAAAAAAAATCAAGGGTCTGAGAAAAGGATGAGGCAATTAAAAATTAAAAAGGAAAGGAAAGCGTAAAGATTTTAGAGCAGAGAGAACTACTATCAACATTTCAAAACTGATTTCTGTATTAAAGGATCTCATTGAAATCTTATCTTTAATGGGCTTCGTGAATGCTTTCTAAAAAATTGAAAGCTTTGGAAATTAAATCATGAGAAAAAGAATGGTGTTAATACACTGTTAGAGTCACAGAGCTGCTTAGTATCAGGAAATCCCAACTATAAGAGAGCAACTAGTTTAGTTCAGTGAACATGATATTCTCCAGGTTTTCATATTTCAATCAGGGCACCCTGATTAGACAGAAGACAAAATATATCTGACATACAGTACTCATGAACTTATTTGCAGAAATGACAAAAGAAAACAATTATTCACTAATTCCCAATTTTATTTCCTAGAGGGCAAGTGAACACACACAAAAAAAATCATATGTAGCCATGCTTTGGTATGTTAGAAGACATTTTTCAATACATATGGCATTTATGATCAAAATGAATATCAGAGAGTATTCCTTATATTGGTAGCTTTCCTTGAAAATAGATGAACTTGCTGGCTACTTTGCTTTCTTACTACCTGGTGAATCATGAGAAATAAAATTCTTTTTTTTACCTTTTTCACATCCTAAGGATTCCAATTTGCATTCTCATGACAGAGATAGTCAAAAGATATCATTTTCAGTTCATTAACGTATTTTCCTCTAATAAAAAGGAAAAAAAAAAAAAAACTTCCCATTCCTGCTTTCTTGTCATTACCATAAGAATGTAGGAATGTATACAGCAATATACTTTATTCTCTTTTTGTCTGATTATCTTCCTGCATTCCCCTTTTCCTCTCTCATATCCTTTACCCAGCATTAGATCGGAAGCTAGTGAGTTATATAAAATGAACAGTCATCAAGGTTACCTTCTGATAATTGCCTGAAATAGTATATCCTTCTTAAAATGGCTCCAAGAATAGAAAAATGAGGAAGATTTTAGGTTACTGAAGTATCTTAATTGTAAATGTCTTTTTACTCTTTCCTTTAAGTTAACAGTATTATATAGTTTTCCATCTTCGATAAACCCTGATGTTCTCCTGAGGACTAACTTTGAGTTCTGCAAGTTTTCAGATTTTACCACTCTCTTGAATTATTTTATCAGAGTTTACCACTGAGTTTACGCTTCTCTGCACTGCACCATTCTAACTGTTCATTCTCTTCCAGAATGAGACTGGTATATTTCTGAAGAAAGAAAGGAAATTAAAAAGATACATGTGATGTGGGCCAGTTGTAAATCATAGACTGGAGTTTTTGCATGTGTGCTTGTCCGTGCGTATAAATTTGGGCTGACACAAGAGGCACATTGGCTTGTATCTTTGCCTCCCATTAACTCTATGTACATGGAGGGAGGATGCAATCTTCTGGGAACAGAACTGTTTGACTTTATTTCTACCGGAAAGTCCCACTTATACACATACTTCAAAAAAACTGCAGGCAGTAGGAATGAAGAGTTATACTTCTCAATGCCTAACTGTTCACATTTGTTTAATGAGTGCCATTATTTTCCCTGAATATTATCTTTTTGTTTTTGTTTTTGTTTTTGTTTTTTTTTACTTCATACTAAACAAAAACATTGCAGTGCTCTCCTTATGATGTTGTGCCAGCCAAGCTGCATCAATAACTCATCTCATGGATTTCTCTTTAGAGATTTCAGCTGCTTTAGCAACATGATACACCAGATTGCCATATCCTGATGGCCTAGCTCGTCAACAACACTATCTTCCTAGGAAAGTGTGAGTCCTTACATATACCTCTACATTTGTCATCATACCTGGTAGAGAAGTATCCATATTTTCTGCTCATATCACCCCCATCTTCAAGACTTTACGTTCTTGCTGAGTATCTGGAGACCTAGCCTGCTAGCTTTTAGTGAAATAGCAGTGTTTCTTCTACTGAAGAAACAGCACTCCATTTCATACTGTGTTATCTGTGTTGCCTGTCATCTCACTTCTAAAGCTGAAAGAATATTGCTAGAAGGTCTGATTTATCCTTCTAGGGAATCTATCCTCAAAAATCACCCAAATAAAATTTCTCATATTTTTCCTGTCTGGTGGTCTGCTAATAAGATATCAAATTTTATTTCTCTGAGAAACATCACCTATGTCTTTTTATGAAACGCTGAAGGTATGTCTATATTGCATTTCAAGCTCAGATATGGTTGAACACTTTGATGGCAACTGCCCACACTTAAAGCCAGTTGGAAGCCAGCCACTTCCAAATCAGAAATGATGTAGATACACTCAATAATGTCAAATCTGAGCTAATAAGCTGCAATGAGGAGCAATGTGTGTTAGCTAAGGTTCATTGTCTGACATATACAGCTTCCAGTTAGGTTAGCAAACTGGCAGAGTAAATTCACATCTGCCTGAAAAAAAAAAAAAAAAAAAAAGAGTAGACATATCTTTCATTAGAGCAATAATAGAGGTCCCATTATGTGAGACTAAATTAGACATGAGGTCCTATTCCCCACTGTGCCTGTCCCTTCATACTGAGTCTGATCCAGTGGGAATACAGCCAACACTGAATCCTGTTCGTTCATCTGGTATTTTCTAGCTCATTAAGCTTGTCTTATAATTTTTCTTTCCTACAACACCATCCTGTTCAACAAATTGATTGGGATGTGCAGTGTAATACCAGAATCTTTATTCTGTTTCAAAAATGAAAATTAGGCACTTTTTATAAACTTTCCATTTTTGGAAATGAACTTCTATAAAGAAGCATAATTTACTTGGCTTTGGTTATGAATATTAAATCAGCAGATGTGTTTATTGATCAATAAATTGTAGATTACATTGCTGACATTTCATCTATTTTTTTAACCTTATGAAATCACTGTTGCTGTTTCATGAAGCCTAGGTCAAGTTTGCACATTTGTAATGGTTCCAACTTGTTTGAGCAGGTGTGCTCCTGTCTCTGCAGGGTAGTTTGGCAAACTACATTTGTAAATTTGCAACAGATGTCCTAGCTTTGAAGCATATGTATTATATAGTCTTCAGGCTGCATGAAATACAATTATCAGGACATGACAAATTTATGAACTGACTTGCTGAAATTTTGACTGTCACAAAATCCATTATTGAAACTCTGCTGTTAGACATTATGCTATATTCAGATTTTAAAAGGCATCAACAGTGCTGTGTTGTTGCTCTTTCCACAGGTGTATGTAGACATCTGCTAAGGATGGCAGTGTACCAGCAGACATTTGAACCCAAATTTATCTGCATGGAAACTAATTGGATGATTCTGGTAAAACAAAAATACATCTTACTTCCTCCTTCTGCTTCAGCTGACTTGGAAACTGGTATGCTGGGGTAAATTTGAAAATGTCAGATCTCTTCTCCACTTAACTTCTATTTATTTTGTAAATACCCTGTGTGCTGGTTTTGCCATCCTCTAGATAAGATTGAACAGGATACCACAACTATAGAAACAGTTTCTGCAGTATTTGATGCCCAGATTTTGAGACCCAGAGGATGTGAATAGTCAAGATGTACCGCAGAAGGTATTCAGATTTTTTTTTTCTCTTCATTTACATTGAACTTACGATGCTTTGGGGATTTACTGAACATTCGTTCAATTCACATTTTGTCTTTTTTGTTGTTGTTGTATTGTATGGACTATGACTACACAACATATTTGAGCCCCAGATAGAATAACAAATTTAGAATATACTATAAAAACGGTTAGCACCAAAGGCTTCATTATAAGGTTCTGGTTTTTATCTTCATTTTTTTTTTTTTAATGGTGAACTACATGATTAACAGCTGCATATATATACTATCATAAAATCATAGAATCATTTGAGTTGGAAGGGATACTTAAAGGTCCTGTAGTCCAACTGCCCCACAATGAATCAGAGCTCTTACAGCTAGATCAGGTTGCTCAGAGCCTTGTCCTTGCCTGACCTTGTATGTCTCTGGGGATGGGTCATCCACCACATCTCTAGGTAACTTGTTCGTTAATTTCAATCATATAATATAATATATGCTTTTATCTATATATATAGTATTTGGATTTTCTTTACATACATAAGTTTAATATAATTTTCATTATAACTTTAGAAAACAACTTCAGTAGGTCAAGATCACCCTCCCCCAAACATAGTTCCTCACCTATTCAAAATAATATTTATTTATCAGTACTAAAATAAACTATCTGACCACTTATGCATTAAATGCATTTCTCCCATCTCATTCAATAAGTGTATCAGATCTGGCTAGATCTCACTTTCATAAAATGACAATTTTTCACTGTCAAAATTTGATTTACTGGTAAAAGGACAAAACATTTACAAACAAGCTACTCTTATCTGTTCTTACAATAGTGCTCTCAACTTAATAATTGGATTTTATCATTGCTTATCTTTGTTTGAGGGTAGAAAAACTACTAGGAGAAAAAAAAAAACACAAAACTTGTATATACTTCAGGCTAAAACATTATCGCACATATTTTAATTTCCAACTCAGTTATCTGAGTTAGTGGCTATTTAGCAAATAGTGAGGCACTTTCAAATGCATTAAATCACTGAGGGCAGTGATATGTTCCATTTATCTTACCAAGGAGCTTTTGATAGTAATACGCAAACTACTGCCAGACCTCCTCAGGTACAGAAAGACAGTTGATTGTTTAATGGGATGCTTCTTCCCCTTTACAGCTTTTCCTTGGGCTTCAGGAGGGCTGTTTTTGGCTGGACCAAAACACTCCTTGTGATCACTTATAGGATGGTTCAAGCCAAAAAGAGCATTTCTGCTGTTGCCACCCTCCACTGCCAGGTACATATCTCACATCTAGCCAGCTAATCTCTTCTCACAACTGATGTTGATCAGCACTGGGTCTGCACAACAAATTTTATCTCTCCAGTTTCTCACAGATGAAACTGGTAATGCCCATATTACACATCTGGTTTATGGAAATTTCCCATTCAGAAGTTAGACCAGATTATGGGAGGAAACCTGAAATATCAGGGAAAATCACAGTTTCTTAATTATCCATTAATCTGCCTATCCAGTTACAGTATATTCACTTTCCAGTAAAATAAGGATTGTCTGTGGTAAAGAGGTGATATGAAATATTTTTTGCAGATATCCTAAAATTTAAAGGATTTTTACTTTTGTTAACAATAATAACAAAAAGCAATTGCCACTCTTCATATGTAAGGAAAGAGATGCTCATAGATGAGCTCCAGTTGATGAGTAAGGAGTACTTGTAATATATATGATACTTAAAAGATTACGCCAAGTCTGTTTGAAATCATAACCAAGAAAGAAGCTAATTATTTCTTTCAAATTATTTGATAACAGCCATCTCTTTGTTTTTTTTTTTCTTCTGCAAGTATGATTTCATCCAATGCATCTGCTATTCTTTGAATAAAGATTGTCTTAGACAAGTTCCAGAAATAATGACAGTGTTGGAAAAATCTTTCCAATAATCAAACAAAAAGCTCCCCTTGAATTCTGAAATTGCACCTTTTGTAAGTGACTATAAAAGTATATTAATCCAGGTTAGGCCGAATGATTACAGCTTGAATGAAATTATTTGATGCGTTAAAATTTCCATTTACTCTAAAATGATACCATTAAATGTGCAATTCAAAGATCAGAGTAAAGCACTTAACAAATTTAAAACCTACTTCAAGCTTACAAAAATAATTCTTGTGTATTTAATATTGAAGATATCACAGAATCACAAAATCACAGAATTGTAGGGGCTTGAAGGGACCTCCAGAGGTCATCAAGAACAACCCCCCAACCAAAGCAGGCTCCCTGGTTGCACAGGTAGGTGTCCAGGCAAGTCTTGAAAGTCTCCAGAGAAGGAGACTCCACAACCTCTCTAGGCAGCCTGTTCCAGTGTTGCATCATAAAATCATAGAATTGCTAAGTTTGGAAAAGACCCACAGGATCATCCAGTCCAAGCACCCAGATCACCCTTACTGTGAAGAAGTTCTTACACACATTCATGAGGAACTTCCTATGCTTAGTTTATGGCCATTTCCCCTTGTCCTATTGCCACATACTGCTGAAAAGTCTGGCCTTGTCCCTTTGCCTCCCGCACCTTAGATATTTATTAACACTGATCAGTTCCCTCTGAGTCTTCTTTTCTCAAGGCTAAACAAACCCAGGTTGCTCAGTTTTTCCTTATAGGGGAGATTCTCTAGGACCTTTGTTATCTTCATGGCCCTCCACTGGACTCTTTCTAGGAGATCCCTGTCTATTTTGTAGCAGGGAGTCCAAAACTGGACAGAACACTCCAGGTGAGGCCTGACCAGAGCAGAGTAGAAGGGGAGGATCACCTCCCTTGACCTGCTGGCCATGCTCTTTTTAATGCACCCCTGGATGCCATTGGCCTTCTTGGGCAACGGACACACTGCTGGCTCGTGGTCAACCTGTCATCCACCAGAACCCCCAGGTTCTTCTCCACAGAGCTCCTCTCCAGCAGGTCATCCCCCAACCTATACTGGTGAATGTGGTTATTCCTCCTTAGGTGAAAGACTCTACACTTGCTCTTGTTAAACCTCATCTGATTCCTTCATGCCCAACTCTACAGACTCTTCAGGTCTTGCTGAATGGCAGCACAGCCTTCTGCTGTGTCAGCCATTCCTCCCAGCTTCATATCATCAATAAACTTTCTGAGTGTGGACACTATCCCCTCATTAAGGTCACTGATGAAAATGTTGAACAAGACCGAACCCAACACCAACTCCTGAGGAACACTGCTAAATACAGGCCTCCAAATGGACTCTGCACCACTGATGACAACCCTCTGAGGTCAGCCATTCAGCCAGTTCTCAGTCCACCTCACCGTCCACTCATCTATTTCATATTTCCTCAACTTTGTTACAAGGATATTGTGGGAGACAGTGTCAAGTACCTTCCTGAAATTAAGGTTAACTACATCCACCCAGCCAGAGATAACATCATAGAAGGCTACCAGGTCGTCTGAGCATGACCTCTCCCTGGTGAACACATGCTTACTACAGCATACTACTATATTTCATCTACTTTTCTTATTAATGATTTACTTGAAGAATTAATAAGATATGAACTTTGATTTAATGACACATACTTATAACGCATGGAATTTACATTCTGAAATTAAACAAATGACGGCTGCTCTGAAAGTAATGCCTCCTATTTTATTATGTTGGCTCATAACTTTAGAGGTGAGTGTTGGTGGTATGGTAGTGGAGGTTGAGCCATCCCACCAAATTTCATTACATTTTGCTTCTGTGTGACAGATGGCAGAAGAGAGGCAGTCTGACAAAATGGCATCTGACATGGAAGTGATTATGGCGCAAAGGTCTGTCATTGAATTCCTGCATGTGAAAGAGTGGCACCCATTGATTTTTGTCAACACATGCTGAGTGCTTATGAAGGCCAAACAGTGGATGTGAGCACAGTGAGGTGATGGGTGATGAGTTTCCTCAGTGGTGACAGTGGCATGAAAGACAAACTATGTTTCTGGCATCCATGCACACTTGTCACACCACAAAATGAATAACATCGCAACTAGTTCATCCATGTGTTGGCAGATTACAACCAGAGAACTCTACAAGGAGTTGAATATTAGCTTCAATGTGTTGAAAACTATTGTGGCAAAGTTGGAAAATCTCAATATTTCTGCCAGGTAGATCCCACAAATACTCAAATGGGAACAGAAAAAAACATCTTATGCAATGTTGTCTTAACCTATTGAACCAATACAAGGCTGAAGGTGTCTGTTTCCTGAATTACATCATTGCTGGTGAAAAGCCGTGACGTCACCAGTACAAGCAAATGTCGTGGAGTGCTGTAATGAGAACTCCCTATTGAAGAAGAAGTTCAAGATGCAGTCCTCAGTGGATAAAGTCATGTGCACTGTCTTTTGAGATAGGAAGGGGGTGACCTGTCTGGATTTCTTGGACACTGACTAAAATGAAAACTTCAACTTCCAGAGTAAAGCCAGAGAAGACAACCTTTGTCTTACAACACAGTAATTCCAGGCCCCATATCAGTTTGAAGACCATGGAGCACACTGCTGTTTTTGGTTGAGCTGTCCTACCATTTGCACTATATAGTCCAGATTTGGCACCTTCTGACTTTCATCTGCTCAGGACAATGAAAGATGGATTGCATAGGCAACTTTTTCCTCCCAGCAGTGCTGTCACAGTAGCTGTGATACAACGGGTTATTTCTGCTCATTCAGATTTTTTTGAGTGCAGTATACAGGCTCTTTTTCATTGCTCATGAAAATGCATAGCTAACAGTGATTAATAGGTAGAAAAATATTTTTTTTTATATTTGGAATTTCCTCTATCAGTTAGTGTTATTTTGTTATTTGTAATTGTTGCAGTTTCCATGAAAATAAATAGGAGGCATTATTTTTGAAGCAACCTATGTATACATGAGTATGTATAAAATAAAAATATTCTTAAGTACAAAAGAACTGTGGAGTACTATCATGAAAATACTCAGGAGTGAGAATGACTGAGCTCCCAAAGAAGTCAGTAGAGAAATTCCTGTTGACCTAAACAATATCGGAGATGACCTCAACAGATAACCTTGTACAAGGCACTTCAGAGCAACAAAGGTATAGCCCACTGTGACACATTTTGCAAATAGGTTTTGTCTACCAATCGTAAGATCTCTATAGAGACACAAGGTTGTAAAGCTACGATGTAGCACACTCCGCACTGTATCATCACTGGTCACATAAAGGGAAGTGGTAGTGGCACAGACCAAATAGCATCACATTGTAGGAAACAAAATGTGTGTGGCCTCTGTGCATGTGTGCACACTAAATGTAGATGGAGAATCCTGCTAAATCAATGGCTAGACTTCTGTTGAACTTGTTATTACAGGCTAGATCATACTGTAGAAATTAAATAAATTCCTAAAAGTTCACCCATGAATCCTCAATAACACATCAGAAACAGGAGCTAGTCTTCCTTTCCTGGATACTTAGTGCGCCACAACAGACCAACCAAATAATTTCACTCAAGACTAGCTGGTAATCAGCTATGCTTAGCAATGATAAGCACGATTTCCTGCTGACTGAACAATGCCACTGAAAGGAATGCATTTTGCCACTGTCTCTTTGATGCTGTAATGGCAAATAAAACTTCTTTATTGTAGGCTCCTAGAGCAGCAAGCTACAGCACATTACTAAATAAATTGTTTTTGGAATGCATATATTAAAAGATGGAGCCTTGTATTAGCTCTTAAATATTCCCATGTTTTGGAACCAGTCACTTCTAAACTAGCTGCTATAACAACAAAGATTTTTAAAAAATAACACCGAAAACCAACTTCAAATGGGAGTTATGCAAATCTCAGTTGACTAGAATTGACCAGAGAAAATACAGTTAATTTGTAAGGTGTTATTGTTATAAAATCAGATATTTCCTATTTAATAGTGACAAGCAGAAAGGCAAATTGTCATAATGCTAAAATATCTATCAACAAAGAATGCCCAGATTATGAAACTCTCTAACACAGCAAAACCACTGGCAGTATCATTAAAGCTTGCCTTTCAAAATTTGTCAAGGCAGTAGTAATTTATTTTATTACAAACCAATTTTTTTTCAGGGAAAAGCAAATATTTTTTCTTTCCTTCAGAAAGACATTTTAAAGAACACTGCTATAAGGACTCACAGTTTTTAGAGCAAGTTAAGGCTGACAAGTATGGACTGAAGTTTTCTATTTGTTCCATAATTCTGCTTATTACTCTTTCTAAGATTTACCTAATATGAAAGAAAATATTCTGCTTCATACAGCTATCTGGTTTAATTTCAAAAAGAAATTAAAAAAAAATAAACAAAGATATCAAATGGAGAAGAAATTAGCACAGACCTACAAAACAATCACAGTCAATCATAAAAGTCCATATTGGTGTCTATAAATTTCACTGCAGACTTCTCCATCTACATTCTGTGTAGAGCCCCAAAAGCTCAGGTTTTTTGATTTTTATTACCGAAGTAACTATGATTGTCCATTAGTCAAATCATGCACTTATACTTTTTCAGCATTGTGTATTCTTTAAAGCAATATTTCAGGTACATCAGAGGTGTGACTGAAATTAAATAAACCATTCTACTGCCATAAAATAAAATCAATTATTCTGTAATAAAGGAAGGAATCTGTGTGGAGTTGAACTGTCCATGAAGTTTCTATGCACCAAGATTTTTTAGCTACTCATAAATTTTAGGAGGAATACTCACAAAAGTCTACAGAAATTTCCCTTACTGTTCTTAAACTGAGAAAGATGTAAATCTAGAGAGTGAATAACATCAGCAAGAATTGGCTGATTAGAAAGATTCAACTGTTATAGAGCTTAAAACCATAGTTTAAAAAGGAGCTTAAAATAATATCAAGTTTGCATTTGTTACAAAACTAAGAGCTCAGAAAGAAACAGCTACTGAGGTTGTGTTGACTTGTCAAGCTTTAATAACTCATAGCTTGACAGATTGTTAGAGGGTAGTAAAGTGCTTTCAAAATGAAAACAAACACATTATGTTTGGCACACTAGAAAAAAGTATCAAACCAAGGTTAATATGGTCAAGGTTACATACTAGGAAAATCGATAACAATGACATTGATGGTACAACAACTTGTGCCAGTGTTTTGAGTCCATCCATTTGAAACCTCAGAAAGGTTTCTTAATAGATACTCATCAGCTGCCACTGGTAATATCAGATGCTGGCCAAATTGTGGGGTATTTCAACGTCCTCTGTAAGACTAAGCATATTTCTGACAGCTAATTAAACCCAGAGCACTGTCGATCTTTGAAAAATCCTAAACAAGTTCACTTTCTTCTATTCTTAAATTTATATAGGGTAATTAATAAATAAATAAGTAAAATAATCAAGTCTGGGACATGTTCAACTATGTTCAACTAACATCAACTATGATGTTAGCCACCTGTGTTAGCCCTCTTGCACACACTGACCAATTACCTGATCAGGGCCAAATGACTGCAGACGCACACCAATATGATGAGCAGTAAAATGATGTCTATTCACTAAGCACAGCTTGTATACCTTTACTTGAGCTATCGTGCCCTGTCCTGATTCGTCCGTACTGGATCTTAGCCCCTTACCACAATTCCTTATTTGACTCCTATTGTCTCCTCATTCCTTCACCTTCATATCTTGTTTACTTCATTAGCAAGGACAGTCTGTCTGAGCACAACAGCACCCTTTCACTGTGCTTAGAGAGAGGCCTATCCCATACAGCACGTATCCCAGTCAAGTGCCTACTACAAAAGGGACATTAAATTGGCTCTTATTTTCCTGAAATTTGTGGAAAATATAGTTTTCTCTATACATTCTAGTGAATGCATAGCCTCCTATGTTATTGTATTGGCCCATGATGTCAGAAACAGATGGTGGTATGACAGTAGAGACTGAACTTTCCCACCGATATTCTCGCAGTCCAGAAGGCCAGCATTATCCTGGGTTACATCAAAAGAGTAGTGGCCAGGGTGAGGGAGGGGATTGTTCCCCTCTGACCTTGTGAGGCACCATTGGAGTACTGTATCTAAGTCTTGGGCCCAGTACAGGAAGGATGTGGAGCTTTTGGAGGGCATCCAAAAGAGGGCCATAAAGATGATCGGAGGTGTGGAGAACCTCTCCCAGGAAGAAAAGCTGGGAAATCTGGGCTTGTTCAGCTTGGAAAACAGAAGGCTATGGGGGTTCCTCACTGCAGCCTTCCAGTACTTGAAGGAAGCTTATGAATAGGAGGAGAACCAGCATTTTATATAGTCTGATAGTGACAGAAGAAAGCAGAATGGCTTTAAACTAAAAGAGGGGAGCTATAGTTTAGATAATTAGGAAAAAAAAATTACTCAGAGTGGTGAGGCACAGGAGCAGGTTGCCCAGAGATTGTGGATGCCCCATCTTTGGAGGCATTCAAGGCCTCCAAAGGGGCCATGGGCAGCCTGATCTGATGGGTTGCCCATGGCATGGAGGTCAGAACTATATGATCCTTAAGATCCTTAAGATCCCTTCCAACCTAAAAAAATTCGATGATTCTATGATATTCCATTATCTACCTTTCCTATGAGGACAGGCTGACTGAGCTGGGGCTCTTCAGTCTGGAGGCTAGAAGGCTGTGAGGTGACCTGAAGGCAGTATCTAAAAAGGAAAAAAGAGGACAGGCATTTTAGTAGGGTCTGTGGTGGTAGAACAAGGGGAAATTACTTCAAGCTCAAAAGATTCTATGGTTCTGTTCTATGATTCTGTGGTTCTATTACATTTTATTGCCTTGTGACACATGGCAGCAGAGGAGCATTCTGACAAAATGGCATCTGACATGGAAGTGCTTATGAAGCAAAGATGTGTCACTCAATTCATTCATTAAGAAAATATTGCACCTGTTGACATTCTCTGATGCTTGCCAAATATTTATGAAGACCAAGCAGTGGGTGTGGGTGTGAGCACAGTGAGGTGGTTGGTGGTGTGTTTCAGCAGTGGTGACATCAATGTGAAACACAAGCCACATTCTGGATAGCCATGCATAGCTGTCACAGAATGAGTGTCTCCATCAGTTCATCCATGCAAACTGGCTAATGGTGTCTGTGTTGAAATACAGTGGTTTGTAACTGAGAATTTTCTCTATCAAGTAGTGTTATTTTGCTTTTTTTGTGTCTGTTGTGGTTTCCGTGGAGATAAACAGGAGGCATTATTTTTGGAGTGACCTACACATATGCAAGTGTTGAAACAGGTGATATAATGTGAGAGTTTGTTAAATAATTTTGTTCATTTTATCCTTTCCTGTCAATACTCACACTGCTTGTAGATAGACTTAAATTCATATTTGGAAGTTATGAGAAATTAAGTCTTACTTCTTGCTTTAGTAATTCTTTAGATGTGTAATTCTTGCTGCATCAATAACTGAACAAAGCTTTATGATTTCAGTATTGAGATTTTGTATGAAATTTAATGCCACTGACTCAACATGAATATTCTATTCTTTGTTTTTAGAAAAACCTATTGATTGCAAACTCAGAGTATACTGGGGACTAAAAGAAGCCTTGACAGGAATACAACATATTTAAATAGGTGATGGAATTCCTTTAGAAACATCTGGTAATATTGTTTTGCCATCTAAGGTGTTCATACTAACTTGTCTTGTCATGGAATTGCAAAGCAGTAGTTAAAACACACTGTCATATTTTCTGCTGTGTGATTATCAGTAAGCTTCCTGACTAGGAGAAGTGACATCTATTTGTTTTAAAATTTTCCATTAATAGGTAGTTAAAAGATACATTTAAAACACAATTTTCTTCATTATTTCAAGTAATAAATGATCACCATTTTGCATTAAGCACAGTGCTTGACTACTGTAATGGAAGTATTATAAAAAAACAAGCATTATCTTTCATGTCTCATGAAGAATTCTCACATGCAATTAATACTAATTTATTATTATACTGTCATTGGCAGTTCATTGTGAGGTAATTGAATTACAGTTCTTAAATGGCTTAATTGAGCCATAAGGTATTAAATTTTCACTGTCAGAATTTTCCGCAGCAGGAGGGGAAACACAGTATTGTAGCATGGAACCATGCCCGATGTGGTATCCAAAAACATGTCTCACAATCATTTGCAGGAACCATTTAAAACTGACATTTGAAAAAATGTGTCAAAGAAGACAGTTGGAGTTTATTAATATGTTTGCCTTCATGTGAGATGCATTTTCCTTAAATCACTAAAGGACAAACAATGAGAGCTGGGCAGAGTAGAATCTTAATGAGATTCAACAAGGACAAGTGCAAAGTTCAATACCTGGAGAGGAATAACCACATACATCTGTATAGGTTAGGGTGTGACCTACTGGAGAGAAACTCTGTGGAGAAGGATCTGGTGGGCAACAGGTTTCCGTGAGCCAGCAGTGAGCCCTTGTGGAAAACCAATGGTATCATGGGGTGCATTGAAAAGAGTGTAGCCAGCAAGTTGAGGAGTAGATCCTCCCCCTCTACTCTGCCCTGGTGAGGCCACATCTGCAGTACTGTGTCCTGTTCTGGGCTCCTCAGTTCAAAAAAGACAGGGATCTTCTGGAGAGCTTCCTTACGAGGAAAGGCTGAGATACTTGGGATAGTTCAGCCTGGAGAAGAGAAGGCTGAGAGGGGATATTTTCAATGCTTAGTAGTATCTAAAGATGGGAGTCAAGTGAATGAAGCCAGGCTCTTCTTGGTGGTACCCATCAACAGGACAAAGGACAAAGGGCACAAACTGGGGCACAGGAAGTTCCATCCAAACATGAAAAAAAACTTATTTGCTTTGAGGATGACAGAGCACTGGAACAAGCTGCCCAGAGAGATGGTATAGTGTCCTCTTGAGATACTCAAAACCTGCCTATATGCTTTCCGTTGCAACCTGCTATAGAAAATCTACTTCAGAAGGGGGGTTGGAATAGATGGTCACAAGAAGGCCTTTCCAAGCCCTATAATTCTGTGATTCCATGATTCTGTGTTTGTCACTCTCAACATTTTCAGTGATAAAGCATATTTTGAAGTTCATTTCCATGTTTCATCTTTTTTTTTTTTTTTACAATTGCCATAATTTTTCTTTGGAAAAAATCACATCTTTTCTGCAGAATGGTTATGGGTTTAGTGTACATCACTGGTTCTAACATTCATTAGAAAAATTGTTTTTTCTTTTTTTTTTTTTTTTAATTGGAATTTGAGTTAACATTTTTATTCTGGGTTGTTAGTTTTATATTCATATATCACTTGGCAAGGAATGTTTCCTAATTATTTCCATGCAAACAACAACAAAGAGCAAAATAACACTATTTGGTAATTTCTCAGCTACAAGGCACTGTTTTCAACAGTCATCACCATTAGCCAATTTTGCATGGCTGAGTTCACTGAGACACTTTTCATTTCATGGTGTGACACCTATGCAAAGCTGTACAGAACGTGACTTGTATGTCATGTCACTATTGCCACTGCTGAAACGCACCGCCTACTGTCTCTCCATGCTCATATCCACTGTGTGATCTCCAAAAATTTTCAGGAAGCATCAATGAATATTTGTGGGTGCCATTCTTTCTTCTGTATGAAGGATTTCAATTTCACACCTTTGCTTCATTTTCACTTTCATGTCAGACATCATTTTGTCAGATTGCCACTCTGTTTCCATCTGTTACACAGCAATAAAATGTAGCAGAACGCTGATGGTAAAATCAACCTCTACTGCCATACCACCAACATCTGCTTCTGATGTCTTGAGCCAACATAATAAAATAGGAGGCATTACTTTCAGAGCAGCTCTTGAATATTTAACTACGTGAAGACATGTTTTCAGAGCAGAAGATTATAAAAAGCTAAGCAAAGACAGAATAAACACCAAAAACAAATTTAAAACAAGCATTCATTCCAGATTTAGAATATGTAAGAGATTTTTTTTCTCTACAAAAGCCTATATGATCAATACATGCATTTTTATACCATTAAGCTACATCAGTGTTGATTAAATCTTACTGTGGTAGCATAAGCTTTCTCATATATTCTGTTCTAGTTCAGTGCAATTTTTATGATCAGAAATATTTCAGTACTGTGTTGCACATAGATGGCATCTATCTAGCAGGCACTAAGTTCACATTCCCAAAGAGTTGGCTTTTGTAGCTTTTACTGCCTTTAGGTTGAGATTTGATTGCACCAGCAGGAACAACAACAAAACTTCAAACTGTAATCATATTTTTTCAGCAGTGTGCATCATTTATTAACTTTTATTTGATTTCCCTCTGGCACCCACAGCTCCAACAAATGTTATCTTCTTTTTCAACTTTGTCAAGATCACAAACCTGGAAATAAGCCCTGTAGCTGATGTTCACAACTAATAAACAAACCTCTGAACTGTACTGTAGCTGTTCAGGTGCAGCAAGTGCCCTGTATTAAGGTGACAAACTCAGATACTAGAATGAGTGAAAATACCTGTCTTGTTAATTTTAAGCCACTCAAATCAGAAAAAAAAAAAAAAAAAAAAAAAAAAGAAAAAAAAAGAAGACTTTATATGTGTATTGTAGCCAAATTTGCATTTATATCAAATCCTGTGCTGCGGGTTACAATTGGGGAAGTTTTCCTTTCTCCAAGGATACAAGAGGCTTTACATGGTATTTATTAGTTGAACGTGGGAGTTTGTTCATTGCCTTTTGTTTTGAGGAAGATACATATGAGATCACATTTATGCAACTGTATTGGTTTGGAAGTATTTTTTTTCTTCTTAGATAACATCCTAAATCTAATAATTACTTGCCTTTTCTTTTTCTCATTAGCGTACAGGAATGAAAGATAGATTGATAATCTGGAGTGACAGATAAGATTTTCAAATGCAACTAATATATCATTAACTAAGTTTCTAGACAGATGGTATAAAATTAAAATGAGTTTGACTTGCAAGGGATATTTTTTTTTTCAGACTAAGTCACCTAAAAATCAAACAATTTTAGAAAAATTTTCCCTTCAAGCAAATTGAATAAATCAAGAAATACCTTATTAAAATAATTTGGTTTGTTTTTCTGCTCAACAAATGCCTCAGAAAAGGTTTCTACTTCATTGAAGGTTCTGTAGTAGTTGATATTATTATGTGGTTTTTTTGTTGTTGTTGTTTGTTCATTTTCCCTAGCTTTTCTGGGTCTATAGATAAACTTAACTCAGAATTCTTTATTAAAAATATTTAAAATAAAATATTGAATAATCTGGTAAAAAAGAATTTGAGGAGAATTGAATAGTTTACTTTCTCTGAGGAGATGGATCCTATATCCAGGGATAATTCCATAAAAAATCATTTTAAACTTAAAATTATTTGAGGAAAAGTACAGAAGTACTTTTCTATACCAAGCATTTTTAAATTAATAAAGTTTGGAAACAACTGCTTGGTTGTCATTTTGTTATTGTTTTTTACTAGAGAAACTGTAGATTTATTGAACTCTTACGTTCTCTTCCCTTTCTTTGCCCTCCCCGCCCATCTCTCTCCCTGCAAATAAATAAATAAATAAATAAATAAATAAATAAATAAATAATAAACAGAAGTTAACATTGCTTGTTGTTTGAAAAGAAACCTCAGCTTCAAGTACACTGGTGAGAGATTGCTGCTGTGTAGTTCTAGTTGTGTATTTTTTTTTTTTTCTGGAAATTAAAATATCTAACAAAAATTATACAAGTATAAAATACAAATAAAATATGATGGGAATTGCTGCTGAAATTTTCTCACTGAAATCTGAAGATTTAGATTAAAGAAAATATCAGTGAATGTCTGACAAATTCTTTATATTAGCTTTGAAGTTATTTCTTTTTCTTGCAATACTAGATTCTCCAACACTGAAGACTACAGCAGCAATGAAAATCATGACGTAATGCCATAAAATTTTCGATCAGTACTTAATAGCTATAATTGGAGTAACATCTTACCTAATATAGTTGCTTTATAATGTTATTTGTATGTCACACATCTAATGAATTCATGCTACCTTTTTGGAGGAAGGTCATTGATATCTGTAAGCAAGAGCAAGAAATGGCTTTCAAGAAGGCTGCCCTGCTCCAAGTGTGATGTATTGAACTCCTTAATAAATTAGTAAACCCATAACTAAGTAATGATTAGTGCTTTTCTTTTCTTTTCTTTTCTTTTCTTTTCTTTTCTTTTCTTTTCTTTTCTTTTCTTTTCTTTTCTTTTCTTTTCTTTTCTTTTCTTTTCTTTTCTTTTCTCTTCTCTTCTCTTCTCTTCTCTTCTCTTCTCTTCTCTTCTCTTCTCTTCTCTTCTCTTCTCTTCTCTTCTCTTCTTCTCCTTTGCTTTGTTTTGTTTTGTTTTGTTTTTCAATATTCTACTTTTGGAGTTTCAGACCATGGAATAAGATTAAAAGTTCTACTTTAAGCTTCCTTGCCTGTTGGTTAAATAACTAAAAAAAAAAATAATAAACTCTAATAATGGTCAGCCTAGTGTTTCAATCAGTTTATGTATACCTTTTCCATTTCTGGTAAGCACTGTATGCAGGACATCACATCTCTGCACTTCTAAGGCAATTAAGAAATCATTCATTGTATCAGAAGGTCTCACAGTGAGACACTTAACCTCACAGCTGCACCAAATTTTCAAAGAGATTCAAAACAATGTCTGGGGGGCTGTGTATAAGTCCTCTCTGTTAAAAAAAAAAAAAAAAATTGAGTTACTGAGGAGTGGCTGTGCTTTTCATATGTCAATAATGGGGCTAAGAAAAAAGTAGACTGAACTTTAATAATACCAGAGAACTGTGCAGCACTTTCCTTCTCTGTCTCCTCATTTCTATCTTCAACTCTTTGAGAAGTGGGGAAAAAAAAAACTGTGAGAGTAAGGAAAATGTTTTTATGAACCTTTTGAAAAATATGTCTTTAAAAGCCTGGTGATATGTATTTGACTTGAGCCTTCAGATATCAAAGAGACTCTTATTAAAATATTTTCCCTTAACCACTTTTATTTAGATAGGACAAGAACTGACTATAAAACTACAGTTTTAGGACATAATTTAAAGTACGTCAGTCTACAACTTTAGTGACTATTTAAACTAGGAACAGAGGCTGTTGCATATCCAGTAAAATTGTAAAAATCAGTGTACTGTGCTTGTTCTTCCACTGCTCCAAACCAAAACATACTCCAAAATCCACAAAAGTCGTCAACATTCCCTTTCAATCAACCAGAGTAAGCAATAAAATGAATATATTAAAGTTTGGCACCTGCTGTACTTCACAAGTTCTCCGAGGTAGTGTTCTGGTTAAACCATGGAGGCAGCTAAGCATCTCAAAGCCATTCACTCACTGTTGCTCCAGAGGGATAGGGGAGAGAATTGGAAAAGAAAGTTAAACATGTGAGTAGAGATAAGGATATATTCATATGAAAGAAAATTAGGATTTGGAAGGAAAAAAAAAAAAGATAGAAAAAAAAAGAATTTACAAAACCACTGATGCACAATGCAATTGCTCACCACTAGCTGACTGATGCCCTGTCAGTCTCCAAGAAGCAGTTTCCCCAGTCAACTCCTCCAGTTTCATTGTTCAGCACAACCATATCTGGTGTGGAATATTACTTTGGCCAGTGTGCCGTAAGCAGAGTGAACACTTCAAGTGAAGACTCCCTTGGGTGTAACGGAGTATTTAAATTGCATATCTAATGTCAACTTGGAAGTTCAGGTATAAACCTGAATACTGACTCTTCAGTATTTGATCCTGTGTGCTCATGTAAGCATGCTAAACTCTTGGTAGGTAACAATTTAGGACTAGCCAAACCATAGAAGAACTCATGCTGCAGGTGTGGTGGAGACAGGAGAGTGGCTTGCTTTAACATGTATATTTCTGCAAGCACCTAAAATGGATAAACTGCCTTGCGTTCATAATTTGAGACGATAATCTCACCACTGATACTTCAACCCAGAAGCAGACTGTGTGACGTCAGCCAGTGCAGGTTAAGCATGGCTTAAGAGTGCTCTCAGGTTAGGTGTAAAACTAAGTGCAACAGTGAGGAAGAGTTGGCAGGGCAGTCTGTTCAAGAGAAGCATGGGTACAATTAAACAGGTAAGACAGAGCACACATTTGAAATGATAAATTTTTGATGTACACACTGAGGTGCAGATGGCAAAGATGACATAATCGTACTTGCTATATTACAGAGATCAGAGTAGACACTTATAAAATACCTCTGCAACTGACTTGGATTTGCTTATGAAGATTTTCACATGCAGTAGATGGAATTGCAACTTGCTTCTTTGGTTTTAACTCCCCTGCAGAGTAAGTTTTCATCTCTATTTTCCTGCCAATAAGAAAAGTAAACATCTCCAGAAAAACTCTTTGTTTGACACATTTTCATTCCAGCTGAAAATACTTGGATCCTCAGCATCTAGAAAATAGACTTATCCCTATATTTTGTAACTCTGAGTTTCACTGCATTTCACTTCTTTCAGACAAACGCCATTCTACATGACTTTTAATTTTATTTTTACTGCCACTTCTTTCTGTTTTGATGCTGCAAATATTGTTACTTTTTTCTCTTCAAGTTAAATGATTTTTGTAGCAACACATTTCCTACACAGATATCTGAGGAGAAATAGCTGATCATTTGTAATCTCTGTCTGTTTCTATGCTGTCATTTGAAAGGCAGTATGACCTTACTTTCTATATGTCTCCCTTTCTCCTGCACTTAAGGTAGTACCTTTTAAGCTTCATAGCTAAATTTTGTACATCCCTCTGTGTTAATCTACACACTGTTCTTTGCTAAAACAGTGACTGTGGCTTCTCAAAACAGTTCCTTTTGTAACTCTCATAGAAAGAATAATAAATTTTACTGTTCACTCAGAAAGCATTGCAGGCTTCATTTGGAAACTCAGCACTGGATCTTTTTCAAATTATATAGAATATATATGCACCTCTTTTCTGGTTTTACAAATGTTATATGAGATCACTTTGGACTGCTGCTAAGTGGTGTGACGTCTTTGTAATAAGAATACGTCCTCTTTACTTCATGTTTTTCAAGTTTCATGCAAGAAGCTGAAAACTACTTCCATTTTCACAATAGTGAAAGGCTTTTTAAGCTTGAAGTATTAAATAGTTTAAATATTGCATAAATTTTAACTAAGTAAAATATCCCTCATATGTGTCTTTAAATTATGATGTGTATTCTTTATCTGGAATACTTAAAAGCAAAATGGACCAAATTGTAACAGCTTTAGCTCTAAAAGAAAAAAAAAAAAAAAAAAAAGAGGTTCTTGCTCCTCTGGGACATATTTGCGTATTTTATAATAATCTTATAAGAAGCATTCCACAGAAAAAACACATGATTATCTTTTGGAACTACACAAGAGACTACACTTCCTCCTTCTCTAGCTCCTGTTTGACTGTTGTTCTCTGCTTGTGGATCCCAGTGAATACTCATCCCAGTGAATTCTAATCCCAGGGAATCCCTTGATACTTGCTAACATGTAAAGCAGTTACACTAAGAGAAACAAAGTGTACCTACAGCTGTCTAGTCTTTACTCCAGTGACTACAGAGTTCTCCCAAGAGAAAGACAGATTCACTGAGATTTATCAAATTCCTGGAAAGTGGCACATTGTTATTGAATAGGATTGAACTTTGCTATGTCTGAAAAGAAAGTCCGACTGTTGCATTCTTTTTTCATTAAAAACTAACAAACAGACAAACAAAAGGAGATCGGCTTTCAGATCCCTGAAGGATTCAGACTTCTGAATATCATAGAGACTTACTCTATGGCATCTTACAGTATTTTACAGTAAGAAACTCTTAGTGTAGTATTGTACATCAGATAGGAACTAAATTCTACATACTCTCTTGTTGTTGTTATTGGGGTTTTTTTGAGGGGGGGCTTTTGTGTGTGTGTTTGTGCTGTTAGTATTTATTATTTTCTGCAAATGTTTTGTCAGGAGTTGACAAGTAACATTTATGCCTTATGAGCATAAGAATGACAGACACACAGTTTGACTCAGCATGCCATTGTAGAAGTACAGTAACTTTGTATTCTCCTAGACACTGAGAATCTTGGCTTTCATTAAAAACTTGGGTAAAGATAAAGCCAGAACTAGCCTACAACAATACTGTATACACTGTATATATTGTATGGAATCACATATGTAACCTCACAATCAAGAAGTGTTGAAAATATGTGCATATGTGACATGGTGACTGGAAAAAAGGAAACAACAAACACATTTTTAAGAAAAGGAGCAAAGAAGACCCAGGGAACTATGGACCGATGAGTTTCACCTTGGTGCGTGGGAAAAGCATGAAACAGATACTCCGGGAAGATAGTTTAAGGCACATGTGAGAGGACAAAGTGATTTGAGACAGCCAGCATGGCTTCACCAAGGGCAGATTGTACCTCACCAATGTTGTAACCAACTATGATGGAGTGATGTCATCAACAGACAAAGGAAGGGCAGATTACATCATCTAACTGGACTTCTGCAAGGCCTTTGACATAGTTCCCCATCACATCCTCATCTGTACATTTCAGAGATAGTGTTGCATTTGAATTGTTGTCTGTTTGGTAGATAAAGAATTGTCTGGGTGGTCACAGCCAGAGGGTGGTGGTGAATAGCCACATGGAGGCCTGTGAGATGTGGTGTCCCCCAGGAGTCTGGCTTGGAACAACTGCTCTTCAATATCTTTATCAGTGACATAGAGAGTGAGATTGAGTGCAACCTCAGCAAGTGCACCCTCAGCAAGTTTGCTGACAACAGCAAGCTAAGTCATGCAGTTGGTATGACAGAAGAGCTGCCATCCAAAGGGACCTGAACAAGTTTGAAAGATGGACACACATGAACTTAATGAGGTTCGACAAAGCCAAGTGTAAGATGTTGCACTTGGATCAGGATACTCCTAGATATGTGTACAGACCGGGAGAACAACTCCTTGAGAGCAGTCCTGACAAGAAGGACTTTGGAGTCCTGGTAGATAAAAACTGGGCATGAGCCAGCTGTATGTGCTTGCAGTCCAGAAGGCCAGCTATATTCTGGACTGCATCAAAAGAGGAGTGGCAAGCAGGGAGGGTGGATGTCAACCCTCCCCACAGCAGAGAGTTGGAACTAGATGATATTTGAAGTCCCTTACAACCCAACTCAAGACATTTCATGATTTTATGATTCTACAGTTCTATGACTCTATGATTCTATGATTCTATCTGCTGGGACGAACAACACCCTTCCTGTATTGCAGAATTCACAGACTATTTCCAGTTTCATCTGATTCTTTCAGGAAAAAAATATAAAAAAAAAAAAAAAACAATCATGCATTCACTTTCTGAAGATTAATCATCACTGTGTCACTAGGAACTGAATATTCAATACAAAACCATGTTCAAAAATAATGTTTGCTTTTACTTTATCAAGTTTAGACAAGACACATATAGGCTTAATCTAACTGTAAGCATATAAAAGACTTTGATCTATTATGAAAGAATCTTATTTATAATACAAAACAAAGCATCCAGTGTGAAGAAAAATGTTAAATGTTCAAGTGTTATAGAATGGTTTGGAACCTGATTAGGAGAGTTGCACTTTTTGACATTCCATGCACTTTTAAGTGAGCGGTAGAACAAGACATACTGTCATGTAGCCTCAAATGTTTTCATAGATGTAGATATTTTTTATTTGTCCTATGCTTTAATTTTAATATGTTTTTGTTAAGTAATCTTTTGGAACTGCTTTCTTTCTTTAAGTTTTAAAAAGAATTTTCCCAGTAAAACCCTTCCAAAAGGCACATGATTTGCCAAAAGGCAATTAGAACTAGACTAAAAATATTTACATTATTAGTATTTGGATTATTGAGACCTAAAACATTGATCTTGCATATTAATACTCTTCTGTTGCAGCATTCACATGAGTAAGCTGACATTTTACCTAGATGGTTTACTTACTTAGCTTGTTAACCTCATAACCATTAAACCTTAAATATCACTTTCAAGAAATGTGAGGGCCTCCGAGGAAGATTTTCCTTGAGAGATCTTGAGATGAATTAATTCAAGTGGCATGAATTTTGAAAATGATGTCCGAAGTGAGAGAGAACAACAAACATGTGTTGGTTTTTGTTGTTGTTGTTGTTTGTTTGTTTGTTTGAAATTTTATCTCAAAGTCAGTAAGTCTTGTTTGAAAATGAAAGAATGCTACAAAGATAGCTCTTTTCAAAGACAGATAGAAAGAATGTTCTTTTTCTACTTTCAAGAAAACTGAGTAAACAACGTTTCCAGGTAGGACAAATTTGTACCATATTTAAACAGTATCAGTAACCTACATGAGGACAGTTTAAAATTACCAAGTAAAAATACCTTTCTTCGTGCTTGATTATTAAAGAAGAATCAAATTACAAACGTTCTTTTGTTTTTTTAAGTTTAAAGGATGGTATTTGAAAAGCTTTTTTTTTTTTTTTTTTTTTTTTTTTTTTTTTTTTTTTTTTTTTTTTTTTAATATTTCTGAAAGTCCAAGAAGGAGTAGAACCTTCTACTAAATAAAATAAAAGAAGTTTCCTTCTAACACTGATTATGCACAACTAAGGATAATTCTTTAAGTCTGTCTTTTGTGAAGACAATTTTTTCTGAAAGTTGACATTTTCACTATAAAGTCAGCTTCATGCTGAATAAGCATCTGTTCATCAATTTGTGCTTTTCCTGGGTGAAACTATATCAATAATATACTTTGCTATGATTAAGTCATCCCAAAGATTGAAATCTAGTGCTAGTAGTCAAATGCAAATATTAATGCTCCAGTACCATGGATCGTCGTTAGTTCCAGGAATATCTTTCTCAGAACAGAAGAACTAAATATCCTAGAAGACTTTCATTGTTCCATTTCTGTTTTCTGTTCAGATGGAAAGATAAAACTGCTTGTGAGTCATGATACTGTCCCCTTCTTTTACTGCTCATCTCATCAACGTGTGCTCCATAGCCATCATGCCTTCAGAATCAGAGTTAGACCTTTAGTTTTGGACACTCTCTCTCATGTTTTGATTTATTAGCTTCAGTTCCAATCACATTGTGTTATATTGTGTTAACTTGCATTCCGCTATCATATTTAGTGAATTACTTTTCTCCCCTAGTTCATTGCCACTGTTTTGTTTTTAGGCCCATCTCTCCATCTTTTACCATTTCCTCCATCCCCCTCTCCCAGCGTGTGGGCCCATGAGTCCCTCACCACATTAGTCACAGAATCAGGCTGAAACAATAATGTTTCTTATAACTTTATGTTTCTTATTTTTTCTATGCTGTGAAGGAGATTTAAGAAATCAAAGTGAATAGCAGTCAGGAACTGTAATCTTTTAAAAAGATACAGTAAGATTATCCAAAGATGTGTCTTTGTTTAAGCAGCAAATTAATTTACAATATTAAACTTTCCTTCATTCTGAATGCCAGAACAAATTAGGAAAGAATGTTTTTGAATAAATGAATTGCATGCTTCATACAGATAAGAATGATTTAATCTGTAAATATATTAATGAAAGATATTGAACTGAAAAAAATTTATCAAGCTATATTAATTGGGTTATTTGATTGAACTATCTTTTCTGTCTTTCATCTTTCCTCACTGCTGAAATTACAGCCTTTCTTCATATCACCACTGTGATTTGAAAATAAGTACAAAACTAACATTAGTATTTCTCTATTTCTAGATCTAGACCAAAATTTAATAGTCTGGAAGAACTGAAATCTTTGCAAATCTTTGCAAAATCAAAAATATGAACCAGTAGAATTTGCTTCCTTCTGAACAGCAAGGAGGAATATTGAGTCAAATAAAATAAATGTGAATTTTGCAATGAGTTTTATCTCATCCATGCCCATATCTAACAGTATCTGTTCTCTGCAACTTTCATTAGTGTTAGCAAAAAAATGCTTTAATACACCCTGAGTATAAAACTGAAGTTCTGGAATTGCACTGGGGTCAATTCACGTGAGCATATATTCTTAAAGTGACATTAATGAAAAGAAAGAGCTTTTACATTTTCTGGTAGCTGTTTGCAAGGGTTTCAAACAAGATGTATGAGAACTATAATATATTCAAAAATAAAAAAATAAAATAATAATAATAAAAAAGGATTACATAGATTCTTGATAACAAAATGTGAGTATAGAAGACCTCTTAGCCTGGAAAGGAAAGATTTAGGTAGGTATAACCAAATCCTATAAAAACATGAGAAGATAATTCATGTTTCACTGTCTCTTCTATTACAAGAACCAAGAAAAGAAGCCAGTAGGAGTTTCTAAACAAGTAAAAGAAAGTTTTTTCACAGAATATGTAGCAGCAGCCTTGACAAACTTCTTGCCAAAACATGTCATAGATACAGTCCATGAATTCAGACACTTGGTTTGTTTCTAGTCTTTTCCACCTGCTGATGCCCACAGAGGGAGAAGGAACACTGGGCAAGGTGCAGTTGTAGTCTGAACCTGAATGGCTGTTCTTGGATTCAGTTTGATGACACAAGACTAGAGATAATAGTTAATCTGAGGATACAGCTAATCTTATTTATGGCTAACTGTATTCTATATCAGAAGAGTATTTCTCAAATTTTTAAGTAATTGTTTCCAACTTGTTGCAATGATCTGAGTGGAGTCAGGAGAGCAAGTCTTCCTAAACATTAGTTCTTTCCCCTTAGAGAAAAGAACAAAACATTTCATACAATCTTTCATTCATTCATTAAAATAAATATGCTCAAATCATGTATAAATTCCAGACTAAAGAAATACAAACTCTTGGTTAATATTACATCTAAAAAAGCTACTAGATCATCTCCACTGTTATTTACTCCATAAAAAATATTCATTTCCTTCTGGATTTGCATAGTTGAAATTTTGCTTGCTGTATTTCTTTGCACGGTGTTATTAGACATAACAGCACTCTCTTCTTTCAGCTGTAAGTGCCACAATGTAGTCACTTTACCCTGATTTTACTCTTTATCAGAAAACAGATTAAACTGAAGTGCATCTGATTGCAAAGTAGGCATACATAGTTGTTGATGTGGGCTGCCACATGGAAACATGTTAGCATCTCAGCCAAATCTGCAGCCCATGCTACTTTCCATTCTGCTTTGGCTAGATCAAGTTTAGTATCCAATCAAACTGCTCTAAAACAATTTTTCCCAATTCTGCACCTATCTGATTAAAATCTCTCATTTAAATATCATTTAGAATGGTTCCGGTAATTTCACTTGCCTTTATATCCTGTATAACCAAATCTATGTCTAATCTTCCTTTTTTTTTTTTTTTTTTTTCTTATTATTCCATTAGTATTCTGCCCTCATTTTAACGCTTTTTTACTTATAAAATTTTAACTTCTGTTTTCTGTTCATCTTTACCTTTAATTCTTCTGAGAACACAATTTTTGCAGGATTCCTGATGCTAAGGAAAACATTCAAGATTAGAAAAAGGCATGAATGCAATATTAATTTGATAGTCTTATTTTTTATAGGATTTAATTTTTTAAAAGGGAGCAAGAAATAAGAAATACCTATTAGTATCCAACTAGTGTCAAGCTTTATCTAATTAGTACAAGCCACCTGTCTAACTCGACTCAAAAGTGTTACTAGTTAGCCTGTTTCTGAGCAGACAAAATTCTGCAGAATAAGGCATACCTAGACTGCTCTGTAGATATTTGCTACTAGCTGTCAGCAGTCATATGGCAGTTCTGGAGTTCACTTCTGTTTCTGTTGGATTGCCCTCCTCTCCTCTCCTCTCCTCTCCTCTCCTCTCCTCTCCTCTCCTCTCCTCTCCTCTCCTCTCCTCTCCTCTCCTCTCCTCTCCTCTCCTCTCCTCTCCTCTCCTCTCCTCTCCTCTCCTCTCCTCTCCTCTCCTCTCCTCTCCTCTCCTCTCCTCTCCTCTCCTCTCCTACCCTCCCCTCCCCTGCTTTCCTCTCTCCTCCCCAGAATTCCAACACATTTTATTATCAATAAGATGTTAATATACTTCTTAGGCTACATTATAATTTATTTAAAAATCTGTTTCATTTGAAATAACATTTCAGTAACAGATAATAATCAATATGAATAAAATGTAAGAACATAGCCTTTCATCAGAGAATAAAGACGCTGAAGAAATTCTTTGAATCAGATAATGAAACACATTTTCATTTTGTAATATTGTGACAGAATGAATACATACATAGTTAAATGCCTATCAAGAGAATTTATTACTAAAGTAAGCTAAAAAGCAATAAAAGTTGAAAAGAGTTTGCTTGTTCATATACAAAATATTAGTAATTGATGTGGATGTCATGTTCATCATTAAACATTGAGAAAAGAATATTTTTCAGGTTGCATTGATTCATTAAATTGTTAGTTGTTTCCAGTGAGTCAATTAATATATCCCAAGTTTCCTGACAACCAAGCAGTACTCTTTAGTAAGACTTAACAATGAAAACACGTATATAAGCCACCTGCTTAAACATTTTAACATTCTCATACTTCATAATAAGAATTCCTAAGGCATTTTTGTTTAAATACTAGAGTAATTATGTAATTTTATTCAAACAGCTCACAGCTCAACAACACAATATTTAATATGTAAAATTATAATTGGAAAAAATATGTAAAAACTTTTTTTACAAATCATAAGTCTTTTAAAAATAAATTCAATATTCATAAATGCTAATGTGTCATAATTTCCTATAGTAATAATAAAAAAGTGACTAAAGGTTGCTAACATTAGATACAAGTATATTTTCTTCTTAATTTTTCTTTTCAGTATCTAAAGGGAGGCTATAAGAAAGAAGGGAAAAGACTCTTTATCAGGGTCTACTGTGATAGGACATGAAGTTCTCTAAGTAATATGAAAACACAACATTCTGTAGGAAGAGGTGATCACTCACATAACCCCAGTGGCTCATGGCCTAGTTGGCATCCAACCAAAGCTTCAGCCATGTGTCCTCTGTCCCGTTACAGAAGCTGCTGAGCAGTGTGTAGCTAAGCATTACCCCTCTCTTTAGGAAACAGTGTTGTTTTTGTACTGTGACTCAAAGTCATTCTACAAAGAAAGTCTAACCCAAGACATTTGTTTTCAGAATCATACAATACCATTAGCTGAATGTTGTTCCTTCCTGTAAATTTATTTTATTGTGAGGATACTTGCAAATCATCTTCTCTTTCAAGATCCTTCTTGTAATTTTAAAAAGCCAGAAAATAATTAGCAAGTTACTTTGTGAGTAGTGTCAGAGGAAATACAGTAATGTGTCCTTCACTACAAAGCAAACGTATCACTGTATTATTTGAGATAACATCTGATAAATATTAATTACAAGATTAAATGCAGAAAACTCTAATCAGACCTTCACTAGCATTGATTTCACACATTTAATATATAGGATGGTACTTCAGATTTACAATATTGTATTAAACTTGTGATATGATATGTGATATAAGATTTCAGTAACACAAAAATATTTATCTCTCTGCATAGTGCATTGGTAGAGGGAAAGAGAGAACCTCCTGCTAACACGTCATTCTAAGTGGAGAAAAATACCATTATAGATACTTGGAAGAGCAGAATCCACACGTTTTCCTCTGGAAAGGGAGAAAGAGCTTGTCCTCACTGCCACTTGAAAAGAAATAAAATGTGACTGGACACATAGGCAATTTATGTGGCATTCTGTGTTTACATTACTCTCCATGCTTCAGATTTGTTTAGCATTGTTGAACCTGTGTGTATGCACATTTGCAGTCTTTTCTGCCAATTCCTATCATCTTACTCTCATGTCGGAACATGTGATATTCCTAGAATCACACTTGGTTTGGATTGGAAGGGACCATAATGCCTAACCAGCCCCAAACCCACTGCCATGGGCAGGGTTGTCAACCACCAATTCAGGCTGCCCAGGACCCATCCAACCTGGCCTTAAGTGTTCCCAGTGATGGGGCACCAACAGTTTCTCTGGGCAGCCTGTGCCAGAGCCTTACTACCTTCTGAGAAAATAACTTCCTCCTAACATCTAACCTAAATTATTTAGTTTAAAACCATTCCCTCTTGTCCTATCACTATCACATGTACAAAGTCAGTCCCCTTCCTGCTTATAAGCTTTTTTTTGAAGAACTAGAAGTCCTCAGTTAGGTCTCCCCAGAGCCCTCTCTTCTCCAGGCTGAAAAAGCCCAACTCCGTCAACCTTTCTTCATAGGAGAGGTGTTCCAGCCGTTGGATCATCTTCATGGCTCTCCTTTAGACCCTCTCCAAAACCTCTACATATCTCCTTTGCTGAAGGCCCCGGACCTCCAGTACTCTAGACGGGGCCTTACAAGGGCAGAGCAGAGGTGGACAACCCTCTCCCTCTCCCTGCTGGCCACTCCTCCTTTGATGCAATCCAGGATATATCTGGCCTTCCAGCCAATTGTAAAGAGTCACTTTTCAATGAATGCAAACTATTATTTGCACTCAGTCAGAAGTACGTGAATTATTTTTCTACCTATTCCATCAAAAAGCCAATATCAAAATCCTGTCTCAATTATAGAGCAATGGAAACAATAATTCAAGGTACAACTGCTGATGAACACAATGTCTTTGCAATATTACCAACAAAATCCAAGCATAACACACAGCACAGAGGTATTTATCACTTCTATGCTAAGAAAATCATAGTGAGATGGAAAAAAAAGCAAATATCACATACAGAAAAGCAAGAAAAGTAGGTTTGGCAAGGAAGCAAGGCACTGTTTCTCCATTTCAATTAGTTAAAAACAATTGCTTCACTTTATCATGCATATCTCCTTGCTTTGTTTTTGTTTTCCTTCCTCTGTACATTATTCTTTTTTTTTTTTTTTTTTTTTTTTCACCCCAGCTGAATACTAGGAAATTTCGTTGAGGTTTAAAAAGCCAATAAAGCAGCCAGTCAATCCTCTTCAGCTTTTAAAACTCTTTAATACCTGTAAGAAATTTTCTTGAGAAAGATTTACAAGATAAAGTCAGCAGAATTAGGTTCCAAAGTATTTCCTTCTTGAAGTGGTCCACATCATGCTTATCCTGCTGAAACTGATTAGGTGCATCTCTGTGGAAAATCTTTGAGTGTCAACACTTCTGTGTTTAGGGCACAACTTCTTCTGAGACAAGCGTGTTGCCTTCTGCAACTGTGATGTTAGCCACCTGTGTTAGCCCTCTTGCACACACTGACCAATTACCTGATCAGGTCCAAGTGACTGCAGACGCACACCAATATGATGAGCAGTAAAATGGCATCTATTCACTACTAAGCACAGCTTATATACCTTTACTTGAGCTATTGTGCCCTGTCCTGATTCATCCGTACTGGATCTTAGCCCCTTACCACAATTCCTTGTTTGGCTCCTATTGTCTCCTCATTCCTTCACCTTCATATCTTGTTTACTTCATTAGCAAGGACAGTCTGTCTGAGCACAACAGCACCCTTTCACTGTGCTTAGGGAGAGGCCTATCCCATACAGCACGTATCTCCGTCAAGTGCCTACTACAACACAAGTGGTTTTGTTTTTGTAAGGAGAAAGATTCAGGAAGTAATTTCTTATTATGTAAGAAAGAAATCCATTTTATGGTAGGACATTTTCCAATTAACATCAGTTTGTTGTTGCTGAGCAATTTTAAATGTCTCAGTAAATCTTGATCTGACTAATAATCTTCAGAACGTTAGCAAAATAATATATTGTTTTATTATCCTGATCTCCATTTTATGAAGTAGGTGTCTGCAGTACATGAATGTGCATATCCTTTAACGTGACGGTCCTTGCATGAATTTGAGACTTAAAAAATACACACGGAAACAAGATTGAAAATAAAAACTTCCCATTCAAATAGCTGTTCAGACACTAAAAACAAACTGGAAATAGCATACATTTAATAGCTCCTAGTTATGCTTGTGTCAGAAAGAATATTTAGGTAGGAACTGAAGCTGAAAAATTCTCACCCACTGGGATTCCCATTGAGATCACACACATGCAATCAGAAAAATGCATAAGCATTTCAAGATAAATTATACGGGAATCTGAATAAGCAATTAACACCTTGATTTGATTTGCTCAATTTAGGAATCAAAAATATCAGAGTATAACTTATGATAGGAAAATCACCGCTGTGTTTCTGGGGAGGGAGAGAAAAGGCAAAGCCAGTGAAGATGTAAAAGGATGCATTCCCCTACACAGATTCTTATGGTGAGGTACTTTTTCAAAGCTCTTATCTAACACAGGGATAACATTTTGTCAAAGCTGAAGAAGTGTAGCCAATCAATCAAAATCTGATTTATGTAAAACTTTGAACGAGGATGTACAAACTGCTTCTTCTGATGACATCTCTCATGCAAGTTCTGATTATTCTTTAGGGTACTAAACAAAAATAGAAAAGTGGACTTTTCTTTAAAAGAAGCTACCAAACTCACAATCAAACTACAGACCACCCATAAAAAACAATTGTTTTTCTCTCGTTCTAGCAGACAGCTCCAGTTAGACTTTCCCTTTTTGGATACTGACGGTACAACGAATAATTCGAAATTTTTTCATTTGACACCCACTACCAAATAGCATGCAAGCATCTAAACCTCTCATATTTTCCCACCAGTACTTCAGAAGTGCTAATGAGAAGCAAAATAGCATTTAGGACAAACAAGTACATTATTAACCTCTCTTGGTCAGTATTGAGCCAGACTGAAAACTGGGGCACAATGTGCTAAAATATATTGTGCTATATAATATACAATATGCTAAAATATATTTTTTCCACATAACTCCATTAACCTAATTGAGGATGTACTTCCAAGACCTGTTTCTACTGCTTTCCTCTAGCAGTAAAGGGGTCAAAAAATTTTTCACAGAGTAGTTGACTTTGCATAAATTCTCTCTCTTCTACCTTATTGTTAATGCCCCATCCACTTTCCCTGCATGCTGTAAAGTGTTGGTAACCTATCTAGTTAGGTACACTATAGAGAAAACAGAAGGGAGTGATGGTCCAATTATTATTTTAATTTAAAACTGAATTCAAAGATGGCATCATGATAAGTATTTCATTATCATATGGGGCTTGTGTTCTCCTTCCATTTTCAGTGGGGCAAGAAGTAGGTCAGTTATCTACAAATCTTTTTCCTGAACAAATATGTCTGGTTTTCCCTCTTTTTAATGCAACATCCACTGTTAGCCCTTTGATCATCTATGAAGTAGGCAGAACATAAAATATGTCTTGGCTTTATTTTAGTAGCTGAAAAATTAATAAACTAGAAAATCTAAACTAGAGAATTATTGACAATTATGAGCTTTAAAGCCTCATTAACCAGTTCCAACTTTGCATTTGATACTTAAGTTTCCCTTGGGAGTAACAGGATAGAGAAAGGAACATTTTAAACCACCAGCAGTTTTCTACATAAAGAGGAAAAAAAACAAACCTTCTGAAGAGTGACCTCATTAAATTTTCCTCACATACATTGGATTTGGTTCATTCTGTCTCTCCTTAATCTTCTCCTCAATCTCCTAATCACATTCTGTAGGGAGAATAAGAGTCCACTCCTAGTCATGATCACAGTTTATTTTTCTGCCTCCTAAATAAAAGGCGTGACCTTTCATCAGGTGTATGCTTGTCTTGTGTTTTGCTGATTCTTAACCTGAACAATGCAAAAGCCTTGTTTTTCTGCATTACTAGTCACACAGATGCATTGTTTTTGTGCCACAGTTTGAAATCCTGACCTCTGTGCTATTAAAAGCATGCTCCTGACACTACAGTTATGGTTATTAAAATGAGTCCTGTTCACTTGCACATTGATCTATGTCTGCCATTCAACTGCTCTCATGATTGATGCAACTTTCAAATAGCATTTTTCTGTAGAAGCCATCTAATCTTATTCTGATGAATGTTTGAGTTTGAAGGCTTTTTGATTCCTCAAGAAACTTATCCAATAATGTTACCTTACACAAATGGGAAACAAATGTCTAAGGCTGATCTTCAAATGAAATAAACTGCTCCATGACAGAATGCCCACAGCTGATGAAAGGATATTCAGGATATTCTTGGAATGAAAAAGAGAAGAAACAGCAGTAAAATAGCAGAATTGACACTATATTGCAATGAATCTATCAGTTGAACTGTGCAGAAATCAGAATATCTCATACGAATATTTTGTCTTATTTCTAGCTACTTCTTCCAACACTGCAAGTGAAAATTTTACAAAACTTGTATACTCACATTATGTTTGCTTTTTCCAAATCTGTATATTCAGGTGTAAAACTGTATCTTAAACAACTGACTGATTTTCAGTGCCAACAATTTTTCTTTCAGCACACTACAGTTTGTATTTGTTCTAGATAAATAACTCAGAAATAATAAGTAAAACATAAAACAAAAACCTAAAATAATCTGTATACACTTATTTTCTGCAATTAAACATTTTTGGTGCATTAACTACATACTGTAGGATAGAAATATGACAAGGTTGCTATAGCTTCCCACATTTTTAACAGAATAATCCATGTCATAGAAATCCCAATTTTGACTGCTATTTTAACATCTATAGTGTTAATGAATAATCTACTAAGACTATAAAATTACAGTGCAAATTTTTTTTTATTTCTATTTTTCATAATTATTGCTAATCCCAAAAGCAAGTCAGATTGCAACAAAGAAGGACTGGATGGTATTAATTCTTGCACTATGCACTCTAGAAAAATTCAAAAGTGGAACTGGAGAACTTCCGTATGACTGCATCTGTATTGCATACAGCCACGTTGCTAACTCATCTATGTCACTCACATCTAGACAAGGGTATCTCTATAGCATACTGGGATATTCTATTGGAATATGATCACTAAAGCTGTGGAAAAGGTATAGTGGGAAGGGACAATTTGTATTTTGTAAACGAAATTCTAGCTCACCACCTGCTAACATTGTAGGAGAGATCAATAATCAGGTTGATAAGGGGCATCAAGTAGACACAATCTGTTTAAGCAGTCAAAAACACTTGACAAATCACCAGAAAACTGAGGTAACATGGATCAGAGAAAAACTGCTTTCTTTGTAGGTGATATATTTCTTTTTCATAGAGAGAAAATTGCTTAAAGTATAGGAAAAAGTCTTAATGATCAAATTTCATAATACAGATGAGTCAACAGCTGGATCAGTTTTGGCTCTGGTTCAAATCAATATCTATAAAAAAAACATGGACAAGTCAGTACATAATGTAATTGCCATGACTGCTTACTCCAGTAAGTGAAATGCCAGAAAATGGTGAGAAATGGCAGAAGCTGCTCACAGAATTGAGTATGGCAAATAAGCTGCAGAGCAGATGAATGTAAGGTAGCATATAACAAAAACAATCTAAACCATGTCTATGCGGTGCTAAATGTACAACTGGCAGTCTCAGCTCTGGAAAGAGATTTTGTGTCACTGCTGTCAGTTTTCTGAAATCATCTGCTTAGTGTTCAGTGGCAGCCAAAAGAGCCAACAAAATGTTAGGTATCACCAGGATGGATATTGAGAACAAGACAGATTGTGTCATTTTGTTGCTGTATAAAGCCTTGGTACACTGACTTCTTGAACTCCTCAAATAATTCTGGTTGTGTTACTCAAAGTCTTGTATTTTGACAAGGAAAGGAAATATGCCACATAGAAGAACATTGCTTTTCCAGCTATTGTTTTAATAGTCTAACAGTTTGAATTTTCTAATTGTTGTAGAACAGCCTCACTGATAATACAACTAGTGTTACATTTTCTAGACTTTCCCTTTCTACCTTTTTTTTCTGGGCTTATCCATCCCTCACGCTTTTGGATGATAATGTCAATGGTTTCAGTCTTCTTTCTGAAAAAAAGATGGTGTCAGGAGAGTCCACAACATGCCACCAGCTTCCTCAAGATTTCACTGAAATATGTGCGGTGATGAAGTTTTCTTCTTCCTATTGCTTGGGTCTCCGTGGGGCTATCTGAGTGTATAGTCTGTTCGCTTCATATTGCTTCTCAATGACTCCATGCTCCCAGGTGCTATTTTTATCACAGGAACTGCCAGGAGATGTCAGAACTTTGTCTCCAGAAACACTCACAAAATTGAAGTTCAGACATATTAGGTCTTGAAAGCCTGCACTAGCGAGTTAATTCAAAGCTTGTGGCTATCTGCAAACAGTGGAAGAAGTCATGTATACCAGGCTACAAAAGGAACACAATAACACTTGAAAAGGTACAGTGATAGGCAACTAAGCAATCAAGGGTATGGAGCAGTTACCTTAGTAGGACAGAAGAAAATGCTTCTGAAATGTGGAGCATGTGAAGTCATGGTTTGGGTTTATACAGCTGTTAAGGTGACATAGAAAGGGACTATGGATCTGCAGTAATAGATTATGGAACACTACTTCCTTCTGGAACTAGTAAGTGAAGCAGGAGAAGACTTCTGAAACTTGGTGCTACAGGGGTTTATAGGAGCAAGTTATATCAGCAGGTTCAAAATGGGCCTAGGCAAGGTTATATACAATAAGATCATAAATAGATATTAAAAGCACTAGAAATATATGAGCAACTTCTCATACACTCAACTAAATAACTGCAGGTGCTGAAAGATTTCACGGAGAATGAATTGCATGCTGAAAGGAATGAGTTTTTCATGTTGTTCTGAGGCATCATCTTCTGTAGCTACTGTTGGAAAAAGAATAATGGACTGAAATACCTAATCTTTCCCAAATATGGCATTGTTGTAATTTAATATATCCTTATGTCCTTTTTTTTTTTTTCCTCCCGTTTGGAGGTGACTTAACGTACCAGAAAGGCACTACTAGTAAAAGATTAAGATATTTTAATACAATTAATACAATTCTCTGGAATATACTACATGTGGTTTTACACAGATGTGCTATCAAAAGGCCATTATATGAACAACTGAAAAAGTACAGACTTTGAAATGAAGAGCACAATAGTTAAAAAATAGGTTAAAAGTTATCCTGTCAACTGTTTAAGGGCTCGTCCAGCCCAGTTCCACGACTAGTGGGGCGGAGGGATTTCACAAAATCCATGCTTCCAGGAAGGGAAACAGGGAACCCCAAAATAATTAAAAACAGCGGCAATGATCTGAGGAGAAACAAACTAATTTACTAACTATAGTATTGGAATGTAAAATAACACACTATAATACAATATAAATCAAAAATAATTGAGAGAAAGATTGTCCGAGAGCCAAAGGCCTTACGCTAATACTGAAGCCTTGCGTGCAGTTGGGAGCAGCAGCAGCGAGCTGATCCAACAGGGAACACAGCGAGACAAGAAGAGGGCTGAGTCAGATGACCTGTGCCCTTATATCTGTTCCATTGAGCAGGAATGATAGCAGTACTCGAAAAGGCTCTTGGGGACCGTAGTTCTTCTTCTCTTCCAGACAGGTACCTGGAACTAAAGCATTTGCTCTTTAACTCCCAGTACACTGCATGATGTTGTGATGTGGAATACTGATAACCAAAAATCATAAAACCATGACATATCCCCAGTGGGAATACTGGAAAACTTAAACATCTGAATGTGATTCTTCATATTTAAAATTATGATGTAAAAACATGAATGTTCTAAATTTGCCAGCCTCTATTTCTCCTTTTTACAGCCAGTGTCTGCACCTCTCCTCAAGTGTAACCCACCTACAGTTTTTCTTCCTTGAAAAAGATAAAATAATTCATGGAGAATCAGCTGAATGCACCACCTCCTTCCACCCACAGACAAAAGCTCATCAGGACATTCTCTTGGCCTAAGGGTAGAGCCAAAAAGGGCAGTTTAGAAGGCCACTTTCATTATCCTATCCATTTGAAACATCTGTTTCCACTGGATGTTTGGAGGTAGGTTAATTTTTTTTTTTTATGCTTTCATTTAATTTGCTGAAGATATTGCCCAGGCTCTATTTTCTTATCTAGAAAGGACTATACCTAAAATGCACCAATCTTTACTTCAGGAACATCCTAATTCCCTGATTTAGTGTGTCATTTTAGAATTGAATGAAGGGAACTTTTTCTTAAAGTTCCACCATTAATTTAAAGCCCAACATGTCTTCATCTGGTGAAACACATGGTATGCGCCAATAGTATTATAGTTTAATTTTAAAGGGATTTTAAATCAGTTCTCAAACATATTTTCAAAATAAATGCATAACACTTTTAGCATGATGGTTTCAGTTTTCTCTATCTTCTGCACCCTGGTTTATCTTTTCATGAAATCCTGCAAGCATGGAGGGGTTTTATAGACTATTCCAATGTTTCTTCAGCACTTGATGATGTATTTTGCTATTTGTCCTCTAAAACATAGTATAAAATTTTTCATCAGTAATTGAGGTAGACCAAATGGCAAGGAAGGATGAAAAATGAATCCATTCAAGAATCTGATTAATCACACTTACTTATCCAGCAAGTCTCTGAGAAGATAAAACTGTTACGAGAAAAGATGAACGGCAAGCAACCTAGTTTCCTACTCAATTTTGTATGAATGTCTTTCTTCTTTCTTTTTTATTTTAAGATGTGGCAAGCATCATGTTGAAAACTTTGGTAATGCTGAGTATGTTATCCGATCTCAACATCATATAACCAATATTTACTTATATTTACAAGGACCTTAATCTTTCAAAAGACTTTAGGATGCACTCAGTTTAATATGTGTGGTAAGACTCAGACTTAATTCATTAATGAGGATATAAAATGAAGAAGTTGCAGGAACATTTCTATGAATAGAGTTATGTTACAAGAAAAAACAGCCAACACTTTGATAAGAAGACACAAGTAATAAGAAGATTCCAAATATTGGTAAATAATTATGAAAATACTAATGACAACATCATATTGAACATGGTTTTTAATAGTTTAAATTCATTAATATTATATGTTTATGAACATAAACATACATAAAAAAGAATCTTCATAAAGACTGAGCATATAAGCAAGCTTTGTTAGAGTTCTTTTGCAAACCAAACATTTTCATGAGTATTAGAAGTAATGAAGCCTAGATTCCTATAGATTTGTGACTCATGATTGATTTCTGAGCCCTGGTTGATTTGTTCCTTGCAGCAAGGAGACATTAAAGAGCTTTGCTGGTGTGAATGCTTCCTAATTGTATGAAGTGTGAACTCCTACCACATATTTTGCCTTATTTGGGCATACAGGTAAAATCACACAGGATTATCTGTTTGAGGCCATTTCTGCACCCAAACTTGTTGAAGCTAAATATCAATGAGACATTTACATGTTTCTGACAGCCTCCATGAAATAAATGAACGAGTTTAAGAGTTAGGTGATAGATAGTTGAAGGATAATCTCTATCTGATTTTCTACCCTTGCACATTAATATACCCTTATCAGAAGAAAGCAAAACCATAGCAGCCCCCTTTTTTAATATTTGCCTATGCCATATGAATCAGTCCATCTTGCACTGCTTGCACTGTCCTCCTAAGCCTACTGTGCTCCTGTTTTTCCCATTAGGCACTAGTAAAATATCATTGGCTGTTCTTGTACTGTGAAGTCATGGAACAGTTTAGATTTTGTTGTCTAGCACATTTCTCTAAAACTTTAAAATGTACTTCTCTTCATGGAAAATGAGGACTGAAAATTATTAGTTGAAGGAAGGATGTTCAAAAGTACAAAGAAATCACTGGGCTTTTTGGAATTGATAGTTAAGGAAAAAAAAACAACAAATATTTAATGGAGTATGCCAACTATAAGTAGGAAAAGCTGGTGGAAAAAAAAGGGAAAATATTTCAGAATTTTTTACATAACATTGGGAAAGCATCATTTTAGTATATGGAAAGCTGTATTTGCTATTTTTGCTATTTATAAGTCATATGTTGAAACGTAAAATAAAAATATTGTTGTTTTTTTGTTGGTTTTTTTTTTTACTATTCAAGGCGTAATAAGAGTGTTGGGGTAGAATGTTCTATTATTAACCTAGAAATGAATTAATTCACAAGCAAAGCAAAAATATGCCTGAAAAATCAATGTTCTGACGTCTTTAAACCAAAATGATGTCTTGCATTCTTTCTTTCTTTTTTTTTTCTTGAAAATTCAGGAACATTCTCATCTCTTCAGATAATTTTAGAGTGTGAGCATATCTCTTACCCTTCCACCCTCAACCACTCTTTCCCTTCAAACCTACATGCCTTAGTGTGTAGGTATCCCACAAAAGAATGCCTCCTATTTATTTCCATGGAAACTGCAGCAGATACAAAGAGCACAATAATGATGTTTGATAGAGTCATTATTCAGCTACAAAACAAATTTTCAATATAGTCACCCGTATTAGCTATGCATTTTCTTCAGTAGAGAATGCAATTCTGCATATTGTACTTATAACAGCTTTCACCAATGTAGGTGACAGCCATCCACAACATGGCTTGTTTTTCATGTCACTGTTGCCACTGCTGAAACAAAACACTGACCGTCTCACTGTGCTCACATCCATTTTTTTGGTCTCCAGAAATGTTCAGCATAAGAAATTTACAGTATAGTTTTAATTTTCTTACTTTGGGTGTCTACTTTTTTTTTTTTTTTTTTTTTTTTTTTTAATTACGATTTGTTCTAATTTAATCAGAAACCATAAATCTACTCTTCAGAATAACCAACCTCTTTGCTGGCTGATAATTTTAAGTCTAAATGGTATTAAAAAAGTGCAAAACAAATTATTTTGGAAGAAGCTTGTCATTCAAATTCTTTACTTGGAAATTCTCAAAATTCTCAAAATCTTCCCTCCATCTGAATGAAACAGTAGAAATAGGGATGTAGAGAAGTACCTTAAACACATCTTAAATACTATCCAAGATATAACAGATAAAGAAATTCAAAGTATTACATAGAAAGGAAAATGAACCATCACATTTTACATTAACTTCAACTTCAGATTTTATATAACATGGTTTGAGGTAGATTTTATAGTATGAATTTAGCAGTACAGGAACCTAAAAGATAGATTTTAGCAAATGTTTTGAGATATTCAGTTATCAAATTCTTTTTGTTTGTTTGTTTATTTGTTTTTTAAACAGAGTGTACTCTTCAACAATCTTGACTTTCTTCAATGATAACAAGAAGAGGCACCAGAGGTGAGGATCAGTGTACACAAGCTTGATGAGGAAGACTTCCCCTTCCTTCAGGAAATCTTACTTGAATCTGAATCAGTGTTAATTAGATGAACTGACAGATTTTTCAGTTTTTGCTTTAGGCTGTTAAAACCTGCATGTGTAAGGTTGCTGTCTTAGTGCCTTATATCCCTCAGTAAAGCTGCTTACTGGAGATATCAGAATATTTTTGCATCATACAAATATACTTTCAATTTTTTTCCAGTTTGCAAATGAAAAGAAGTAAAACTTATGGTTTGGATTTCTTTTTTTAAATTTGTTAAAATTTGGCATTACTTTTTCAAAGTAACAGCTCAAAAATAGGTGAGCTATAATACTGTAAAAGCATAGAACAGCTTCAGATGTTCTCAGATACTCAGGAGATCCATGCAAATGCATATGCACAGTGCTACTTTGTTGATTTTTTTTACCTCTTTCTAAATTCTTATCAATTAGACTGCTTCTGCAAATCTGTAGACAGAGGTGTTCAGAGGCAATAATAAAATAAATGCACAAATTCTGCAAGAGATGCTTCTTTCTGCCAGCATTGCTGACAGCTTATTTACATTAAACTATCAATTGAACCAAAGTAATCCCTGAGTTATTCCCTAGCTAACTGCCACACTGCCAGCAGTGTTCAGCATTCACACAGCCATTCTTCGCATACTAGCAGTAACTCAGGGCATGCTAGCTCAGAAGTCTCTACTTCAGAGACAAACTAAACCTATTTTGTATGTGAGACAGGAAGAGGCTGCCTTTCTTCATAACTTTTGCATAGCAGTTCGGAGAAATGAGCTGATTTTGGCAATCCTGATAGGGGAAATGAGAAGGATGATTTCTCTAGTCCTCCAAAGAGTAGAGGAAATCTTTATCTCATGCTCTGCTGGTAGCCATAAGATTTCCATTCTACAATATTTTCCTTTTTTTCTTTACCAGAACAAAATCCTTGACACCACACTGAAGATGACCTGTTAACCTGGTCTATGTTGCTTCAAGAGATATTGTGACTGACAGAAAAAGGGTATAAAATTAGGTGAAGAAAAAAACAAAACAACACAGAACAAAACAAGTAAGACTGTAGATCAAACAGTAGCTGTAAGCCCCATTTTATGGTTTGTTTTAGGGCAAAAAAACATCTCCTCCTTGATTAACTTAAGAATCACAATGGGACCAGTACTATTTAACGTCTTTTTTGGTGACAATGATAGTGGGATTGAGTTTACCCTCAGCAGCTTTGCTAATGACATCTATCTGAGTGGGATGGTCTAGATGCTGGAGGGAAGGGATGTCGTCCAAAGGGACCTTGATAGGATTGGGAGATGAGCCCATAAAAACAAGAAGCAATTCAACAAGCCCACGTGCAAAGTCCTGCACCTGGCTCAGGACAATCTCAAACACAAATACAGCATGAGCAAAAAGTAGATATAGAAAATTGCTTTGGAGGACTTGGAAATGTTAGTGGATGAAAAGCTCAAAATTGTCTGGCGACATGTGCTTGCAATACAAAAGAAAAACTATTATTTCCTGGGCTGCATCAAAAGAAGCATGTCCAGCAGGTCAAGGGAGGTGATTGTCTCCCTCTACTCTACTCTTGTGAGACCCCACAAGGAGTACTGTATTCTACTCTGGGGCACCCCAGTACAGACATAAAGATATAAAGCTGTTGAAGACAGTCCAGACAAGTACAATGAGGGTGATCACAGGGTTTGAGCACTTCTCCTATGAAAAAAAAAAAAAAAAAAAAAAAAAAAAAAAAGGATGAGAAAATTGGGGTAATTTAGTTTAGAAAAGAGCAAGTAGCCTTCCAGTATTTAAAAAGTGCCTGCAGGAAAGATTGGGAGATACTTTTTAGCAAGGACTGTAATGAATGTACAAAGGGCAATGCTTTTAAACTAGAGGGTAGATTTAGATTAGATATAAGGAAGAAATTCTTCCTTTTTCTTTGCAGTGATTGTGAAATGCATTGCAGTGTACAGTGAAAGTATTGTAGAATCTAGATGAAATGGGTTGTGGCTCCATTTCCCTACATGTTCTCTGGTGCAACAGAAGATCACTTTCCAGAGAAGAATTTATATCCTCATGTTTACTTACACACAAAAAGCCTTTTCTGGCTCAGCAATAGATAAAAATTCAACCGACCATTGAATTTTCTGATTTTGAGAAGCAATTAAAAAATATTTCTGGATTCATTTTCAATTGATCATGCTTTCATTATAGAAAATATTGCAAGAATGTTTTGTTTTGCTTTTATTAAATTTAGAAACATAAATGTTTAAGAAGATTAAGTATTTTTGAAATTTACTAGAAGCCTCACAGTAAGTACATAATGACAAGAGAGGTATTTGACTGACCTGTTTCTCAGTGCTATAGTCTTTCCTATTGCATAGAATTTTAGTAATATCATATTGATTTAAATAGCAAAATACTATAAACCATTTTAAAAGTAGGAATAATTTGAAGGTAGTAACTTAAGTTTCTTCCAAAAACCCATCTTGTCCAACAGCTTTACTTGTTGCTGTGTGTTTAAGACCATTAATTATTTCTAATACTGTTATTATTTTGCTATTTAAAGCATCACATTGTCCTAAGGACAATTTAGCTAATTTTAGATTTTAAGCTGTTCCTGTGCTTGACTGTTATTAAGATGCTAAGAGCTATAAAATGATGTGAATTAGGAAATAAACTCCTACTTTATCTCCTTTCTATTCTCTAAAATAATGGTACTAAGATTTTTAACTAAAAAAAAAAAAAAAATCTTTTCAATCTCCATCAATCAAGTAAACAATTTTTAATACATAGTTCTCTTAACAATAGCTCACATTATGTACTACATAACACACATACTGATTCCCTCCTAATTCTGCAATATTTTTAAAAATGCACTTTGCCTATTGTTTTAAACATTTTTATCTTTTTCCTCTACAACATGAATTTGCTTTGGTTAAGAAGTTATGCTGCCATGAAAGCATAGGAGTGCATTTTCCTCTGTCATTATGGGATTTTTTTTTTTTTTTTTTTTTCTCCCGTGCATTAGTTTTAAAAGCATCATTTGTACTCTATTTTGTCAACCAGTTGTTCACCAATGGTAAATAATTTGTTGAAGAAAGGAAACTTTTTTAGTGACTAATATACTATTTTGCATTCAAGAAGACTTTGAAAACTGAACACAGGTATTTTATTTAGTATTTTATTTTATTTTATTTTATTTTATTTTGTTTTATTTTATTTTATTTTATTTTACTGTAAGAAATAGGAGCACTACTCTGGCCATAAAGATAATGGCAACATTTGAACTGTCATTTATGCAAGAGTTACATGGGAAAGGGTTTTGAAACCCTTCATCAGGCAACAGGAGCTGCCTGAAACAATGATGCGTAGATAATTACACTATAATTACTGATGCCCTTGATGTTGAAAATGATTGTTGCATACAGATCGTTATATTGGCAAGAAGAAAAATTGCTGTCTTCCACAGCTACTGATCTGACCCTGATGTGAGTCAAATTCTGCACAGAAAAAAACAGAGTAGTGAAAGGGCCATGTCTGAATCTGTGTTGAGAAGTAGAGGCTAGATTCAGTTCTCCTGCTAGCAGAAACCAAACCGCAAGCCTTAGGAAGCTCAATCCAGGTTGAAAACAAAAGCTTCAAAGGCTGCAGCTGCCTCAGCATGTTGTTTGCTGTAAGGACAACTGATGACCAAGACATGAGCTATGCAGACCAGTGCATTCGAGAGATACGCCAGATGAGCAGCACCTGCATGTCATTCACTAGAAGGAACTTACTGCATTTCTCTCCATGACTAAGCTCACCCATCCTGTCCTTTCCCTGCACCCTGGCACAAAGCTCCCAAAGACAAGGTGTGGCATTACAGAGGGACTTTGTATATACGAGTGCAAATATTACTGTTTCCTCAAAGATCATGAAAGTTCATTGATGGGAGTGAATGATTTGTTCCTGGTCAGTTCACTTTGCAGAGTTCAGCGTACTTTTAAAACACTTTCAAACAAGGTTATTGATATCAAATATATAGGATCATCAGGTTTCAGTGGAAGCTGTATATGTCTCTTTCTGATACAGAACAATTTACACTTAAGGCTTGATAAGTTTGATGTATGAACATTAATGTATCATCAGAAAACGTATCCTTAAGCAATAAAATAAGCGTAGATTGTCCAAGACATACATACTGCCTAGACTGAAGTGTGGTAGGAAATAACATTTCTCTTTTCAAAGAAAGAGTTCAAAACTCTTTTTACTCACTTTGTTAAAAGACATATGTCAACTTGATAAAATAATCTAAAAAAATATAAATGAGACAAATGCATATAACCAATCAGATCTAGAGATTCAAAGCTTTAATTCTGCTCATCCAAGAGCATATAGTACAAAGATATTAGGCTATATGACTGTATTTGTTATCCCAGGAATATATTCCCCAAAATGGAGATCTCCAACAAATTATTTAAGAAAATATTCAGATGATAAAAACAATTTTCCTTAAAGGCACTCTAATTTGACGGGGTTAGCAGACTGAATGTATGGAAAGCCGGAAGAACATTATTATTTTTAAACCAAATGAAACTGATTGGACTTGAGGACACTTGATACTGCAGGTCTGTATTTGTGGGAGTCGAGATCCTGAGGGAACTGGAATTATTTACTCTGGAGAAGAGGGGGCTTAGGGGAGATCTCATTGCTATCTACAACTACCTGAAATAAGGTTGTAGCAAGGTGGCAGTTGGCCTCTTCCCCCATGTAACTAGTGACAGGACTAGAGATTCAGTTTGGATATTTGGAACAATTTATACTCTGAAAGAATGGTCAGGTGCTGGGCTGCATAGAGGGGTTGAGTCACTGTCCATGAAGGTGTTCAAGATATGTTCAGGTGCTGTAGTAAGGGACATGGTTCAGTGGGGAAATATTGTTGTAGGTGAACAGTTGGACTAGATAATCTTGTAGTTTTTTCCAACATTGGTGTTTCTGTTATTCTATGATTCTACGTTTCTCTGTTAAAATGAACAATAAAACAGAAATGCTACTTCTATTCAACAAATATAGAGGAAAAAGTGTTCCAAAACTGTAAGAAACAACTAAATCTCCAGGAACTGCAGCTTATTCAGTATAATAGATTAGTATATCAAAATGAAAGTCCATTTACACTCTGAGAAAAAAAAAAAATCAATGTATTTATCCATCTGGCAGATGTCCTTTGTATTATAACCTGAATCATAAGAAAAGGTGGAAATTAAAGTAGAAATCCTGATGCTAAATGAAAAATTAAATAAGCAGTATCACCTGGGAAGACTTAATCTGTCATGAAAATATGCACAAAACCTTGAAAATATTACAGACCACGCACACAAAAAGTGGTAAGTGCCAAAATGCATATAAATCAATGGAAGTATGGTTTGAAGCAGGAAGTGAAACTAGTATTTTTGATATTGATAAAAATAAAGGGAACATTGAGCTAAAGAAAAATTGCAGATACAAAGAAGTTTAAAACTGTGGTTTAACCCAGCATGTGGCTAAGCACCACACATTCACTCATTCCTCCCCTTCCCAGTGAGACGAGGGAGAAAATTGAAAAAGTATTCATAATTTTCCTGTCATTATTAGACCAGGCAAAAAAACCTTTCTCTCTCTTGTATATAACATCCTCTCAAGTACTAGAAGGGGATGACAAGATCTCCCAAGGGAATTCTCCAGGCTAAGCAAATTCAACTCCTTCAACCTTACATGAGAGGTGCTCCAGCCCTCTGAGTTTCTTCATGTTCCTCCTCTGAACCCACTCCAACAGCTCCACAACTTTCTTGCGCTGAGGGCTCCCTTACTTTTACCCAGATGGATGGATTCAGATGGAAAGTGGGATAAGCAATCCAGTTAAGAGTTTCTCCAAATGTCACTGTGTGTCCTCATTGGCAAGGGGGAAAGATCGTTGTCATTAACATATTTTAATATCTCTCTTAACTTTTTGCTACCAGGGCAAGGTAAGTGGGCAGGCAACTTGCTTGTCTGTAAAAGCGTGTGACCTCTTCCTACTTCTAACTTGTGTGGGTTCTAGACGACTATTTTTCACAGTTTAAATAAAAAGATTAAAAGTGGAAACTCTCCTAATTCTAGCATTATTAAAATGTTAGAGGAGACAACCATGTGTCTCAAATATTTCTAGTGACAAATCATACTTGAAAAAGTACAATATTAGCTCTACTATTCATTCTTATTTAATTGTTTACCATACAGAAGGCAGAATGGTTAGTGCATTTTCTGCAGTTATTTTGTTACCAGCAAATTTTGATCTCAGGTCTGGAAACAAAATAAAAGAGTAAGCAAGAACACTTACTTTTTTCCTTTCTTCTGTTTCATGCAACTGCACTATTAACAAGGCAGGCAGAAGAGTCATAGCATGAATTAACAGAAGAAAAAATGTGACCAAAACACAGAAGGTGGGTGCTCCGTAACGCTACAGTGTATCTGGAAAAACACCTTACCAGCAAGTAAGCTATCATATCATTTGCATTTTGCCAATCACTTAAAAAGGAAAAAGTCTATTTTTTTTTACTAAAAGCATCCATGGAAGGTAGCATTCTAAAAGAATTCAAGCAAATAACCATGCAAATTATAGAGCAAAATGTTTGGCTGATATTATGATCTATTGTGCATTCAAGATCTTTCACATCAAAATCTATCGAGAGATGCGTGTATATGCTTTATTTTTTCAGGAACAAAACTTAGATTAAACTTTGTTTGACAGCAAGCAAAAATTTTGGAGCAAGAATTCTGGATTATCAATAAAACATATTTGAAACTTCTTCATGGTCCTCCTCTGAACCCATCATTCTTCTTATCACCATCTTCAGACATTCTTCAAAAGAAATAAATAGGGGTTGACCTGTAATTTCTGAGTAAAAATTTAAATTAGGCTGTGAAGTTAAAAGTCTATATGAATATGTAAATTGCTTCTTCAGCTTCCTCTCAACAGGAGTATAGATAGATATTCTATATTTGCCATTAATCAGAAACTTTATATATTCTCAAATATTTGGACTAATTAAAATAATTTAAAACAATCTAAACAGATATTATTAATAACTTCAAATGTTTTAACTGTAGTAATTCCATAGGTCAAAGATGTTGCTAAATTTAGTCAGGTCATGCCACATCTACTTTGACAGTAGTGGCCCAGTCAGCATGGTTATATTTGGCACTGCTGAAAGCAAGGTGAAGGCTGTGATAGGCCCCTTGGGCACCTGGGTTGCCTTCAGCCTGGGTAGGGCTGAGGTGGGTTTTGCAGGTACCCCTTGGTCAAGGAAAGACCACCAGCATCACATTTTTCCAGATTAAAGCTCAAGGCGATGCCCATGGGTACAGTGTGCTTATTCCTTCCTCTCAGGTCTTCTTGGCGGGGATGGAAGTATTGGCTTTAGGCCACAGGGTCATTGGAGAGTGACCATAGCACCAGAAACAAAGCACCAATAGTGGGAAGGTTTGCTGAGTTAGGGTAGTTATTTTAAATGTGTTACTACTTAAGTTTTCCTGTATGGAATAAGAAGGACTATTACAGATAGCTGAAACATTATTTGGACTAAAAATAAATTCTGAACTTCATACACATGTTGTGTTCCCTGTGAGCTGCCAGATCATAGTCAGGACATGTTCAATAGCACATAACGAAGTGTTGTAATTAGGCTCAGTTAGTTGGACTTAAATTACCAGATCCCAATCTACATGTAATAAAGTAGGGCTGGTCTGTGAAAATGATAGCCTGCAACACTAGGACTTATCTTTCTGAATTCATAAAATGCACCATCTCATTTATACAGCATTGTCATACGTAGGGCATACGTACCTGATTTTTTTCTAGTCTTTAACACAATGGGATATTTTTAAAAGACTTATTTTGTTCATTTATATAAGTTAAGATCTGTATGGTTACTAGTGAAACAATTTTAATTCCTTCCAGTCATGTCATGATTTTTGTGGTTTTGTTCCACTGCTTTTATATAACACATGAAACATAAATATACAACACTTTACATCCAAACAGTACCAATACTTTACTGAAAAATCCTCATCACATTGTCTTTTGGACAGCACCCATTCTTCATATCAATAATGTAGAGCAATAGTTCCAAATAACACGGTCTAAATTAGTTTATTGTGAAGGAGTTTTTCATTTTTGCTTATATTTATTTATATTTCTCACTTTGCTCTAAACAGTGTAACCCAAGGGTAATAAGTTTGACTTGATGCATAAAACAGTCAGACTTAACTACCACATTCTCATATTTTTGCTGATGTTTTCTGTCAAACATTCATGTTGTGAGTGTCAGTAGGTTAAAGTGACGTTAAAGTGTCTGAAGTGTACAAAAATGTGAAGCTTGTTTTCTTAGTAGAAAAAATCTACTATTATCTTTAAAAATACTTCAGGGGACAGGCATCCTACATGTTATATTAAAAAAAAAAATGTTTATTAAAACTTTCATATTAATTGCCTAGCTGTCATGATTCTTTTATGAAAGGTTTTAAAGGTGTTTCAAAGGGGAATTTAAAATATCTTGTCAAAAATAAGTTTTATAAAAAGGATTCATTTGTAAGAAACAGAACGTGAACAATCCACTTCTCAGGTTGTAATCATATGAATAACTGATCTTTAGCTAACTTCTGCAAAATTTTTGAACATTCCATATAGAGATTTTATGTAACTAAGAATATAGTTGTAATCTAATATAATAAAAAGAATAAAAAGCAGTCATACTTGAAAAGTGCACCAATTGACATATCTGTTGATATGTAGTGTCAGATATGTGACACATTAATAATGTGCCAGATATGACATTTTCCCTAAAACTTTTTCTAAATACTGTAGCTAAGTTTGTCATCTTGTTATTATAAATCTAAATGCCCTGTATTTCTATTTTACATTGTTTGTATCATTTCCACTTGTAATGAATTTAAGTCAAAATCCTGCAATAATTCATGTTGAATTAGGAGTAATTAATGAAGGTGAAGGCTGTAACATAAACAAGAATGTGTGAAATCAAGCAAGAGGCATTCCAGACCTGATATATTATTCCTGAACTTGGATGTCCACACACTGTCACACAGACATATATCCTTCTGCAACTGATGTGCTGTGAAACCTCTGCCTTGGAAACTTGCTCAGTGTGTGAGAGAAATGCACCACTTTGCAACGAGTTACAGATATGAAAAATGGATTCTGCCCATTATACCTGACAAAAGCTCCCATGATATGTCTTATGAGATTTGAGCTGAACTCTATTTTTTTCTGTATTTGGTTGCCTTCTTACCTTTACTGCAGAGGATTGTATTAGGAGGCCTTACTAGCCAGGAGAAGGGCTTGTTTCTCTCCCCAGAGAACAGTTAAGGTGCTCAGGAAATAGGTACTGTTTTCATCAAAAGGAATGGTAGTATCAGAGAAATCAAACTGGGAGATGGCAGAGTGCTTTATAGTGAACAGAAGTTACATGATGAGTTTTATAAATGTTCTCAGGTCAGAAGCGATTCCATTGAATGCTTTTGTAAGAAGTGAAGCGAGTAAGTCCCAACATTCCTATTTCATACCTTAAGACAAACACCAGTACCTGTAATCCTTTTTACTTAAACATAGAGATCCTTATGAGAATGTCATGAACAGAAGTAAAGCATCTTCTCTGTCACTGCAAGCCACATGGGATTGACGTACAGACAATTAGGAGATGTCAGTAATCCAGATAAGGGACAACAAAGACTTTGCAAACTTAATCCTTTGTATGTCTGTGCTATTCAGACTGCCAGAAGTATCTATCAACCACAGAAATCTGTGACACCATAAAGTTCTCTTCTAGGTCTACTGCTGTTTGCGCCTGTACCAATCAGCCTCTGCTATCCTTATCATTTTGTGGAAGGACTTCAGTATCTACTCTTCTCATACAAAAACCATAATTGTTCTGGGAGAAGGGGACAGACAAATAACTCTCCACTCCTAGTTCTACATCTCAGAATGCCGTCTTGTTTACATTAAATCTGTTTCCCTACTCCCAAGTTGGTTTAATGAAGCACTTGAAAGGTAATTGTTTTCAACGAAAACAGGAATAAAAATCCTCTGTTATGCACTTTTAAAATTCTATAATATGCACCTTATAGTGCAATGATAAATGGTGACACGCAAAATACTTAAAACACGTCTTGAAGGAAAATAAAATCTCACAAAAACATTCATTAAGTGGTGCATTATTTCTAAATGCCAAGCAGATTAGGCAATTTTGTTGAAATAAGATAACTAACCCATTCTCAGAAGGTAGTGTTGAGGCATTTTATACCTAGATGCTGGTTGTTCAATATCAAATATTGTCTTGCTCTAAAAGAATAGCAAAAAGAAAATGAGTTAGGGTTTTCATTTCTATAACAGACAAATGTTAGGTAATGGATTTGTACAACTTGGCAAGATGATTCTGGACTAGACAGTCCACCTTAACCTAGACAATTTTAGAGAAATAAAAAATCCTGAATTTGCTGTTCTGGCAGCAAATAAAGCATTATAACTCAAACCATTTCAGTAATCAATATCTAATCTGCACTCGCAGCATTTTATTTTTGCTGAAAAGTAAGAGGGCAAAAAGATGGAGAATTCTGTAGCCAAAGAAGGAGCTTTAGCTTTGTTACCTTGGGCCTGTTCTGCCACAGAAATATCTGGTTTTGTGTGTCCAATATTGACAAAAATAAGGCAATCTATCTTTTCCACTGAGTAATTTCTTGCCCTCTAAAGCCAGCCTTATTTCATCAAACAATTTTTAAAGTTTCAGCTGGCCCTTTTTGCCATGCCCTAAAGTATTAATAGTTCTTTCAGTGACTATGTTGAAATTTATAGAACTTTTGCTTACAAACAAATATCCTAGAAAATATGGTCCTCATATTCTTACTGCACAGCTCATTTACAAATGAGAAATTAGAGTTAATAGCTGCTTAAAGTTGCAAATGTATAGTAAGAAAGGTGAAAATGATCAGTAGCTATTGGTCTTACCTACTTACAATTAATCTGTTGTCTTAGCTGAGAGTCATGTGTGGAACTGAAAGCTGACATTCAAGGACTGCAAACTTGGGATTGGTAATGAAAAATGTTTCCTAAAGAAACATTACTGAAACAAAAATTAACTTCAAATTGATGTCCTCAAAATAAAGGGAAGAATGTACAATGCAAAATTAAAAAAAAAAAAAAAAAAAAAAAAAAAAAGGTATAATCTTCATAGATTATGTAGATAATTTAGATGACAGGGAAAAGTTTTTTACTGAGAGAATGGCCATCTGCTGGAACAAATTGCCCAGAGATTTTGCGGACGCCCTGTCCCTGGAGGAGTGGAACCCCTGGGGCCCTGTGCAATCTGTTTTGAAACTCTATCTAGCGACTGTGGCAGGGGGTTGGAACTTGATGATCCTTGAGGTCCCTTCCATACCAAGCCATGATTCTATGATTCAACATACCACAGAAGAAGAAAATTTTGGAGGGAATGTTTAGAATTTAAGACTTCCATCTAATTTGTTTGTTATATTCCTAAAGCATATTTTCATGGTTAAAAATGGTTACTGGCACAGTTCAGATTTTTTAAATGACATTATATCTGTATGATTTTGTAACAAAGAAGAATATGCTTTTTGTTGTTAATATCATTTTGGACTTCAATGACATATATTACTTTGCCTTTATGTATGGATCTACTCAATTTTACATTAACAATAATTGAGTCTGATAGTTATGTTTATATTTGTTGTTGGCAAACACTATGACTTTAACCTTATTTCTTTAAAAATTACTTTTAAATTTTTAAATACTAGTACTATGAATACTGAATTTCACATATGTGAGAACACTTCTTTGTCTTCTGTCTCAAAGCTTGCTTCCTGAGGTATTCCTTGTGATAAGGCTCTTAACTGATTTATGAAGGTGGCAAATGATGGGTGCTACCATGTGACAATCAACATCACTTTGACATTTGAAAGCACCTTCCTCCAGAGCTGCTTGCCTCCAGAAGAGAGTGCTCAGGAGTGGTTACTGGTAGAAGATCTGGCCAAATAGCCCCAGCTTGATGTGGGAAAACTGGGGAACAACACCATCATGCCCTGTGAAAAACAGGATGCAGAGGGGCATCCCTGCTCCCTCTTATCTGCTGGCAAGGCCCAGAAGATGATAACAAAGGAGTTTCTGCTGAGATCCCAGAGCCAGTAGCTGCCACTCCAAGAAGAGCTGACTCAACCACTTTGGATTCGAGCTGTCACTCAAAAGATAGCTGACTCGACCACTTTGGACTTATAAATGAGTTTGTACTGCCATCGTCGTGGTCGTTGTTGCTGTGGTCACAATCGTCAACAGAACACCCAACGACCCACCACTACTGAAGATCAATGACTGAACTATGAACCACATTGGACCATGGTGGTGACTATCTCCCTCCTATATGGACTCCTTGCTTCTATTTCCTATCTTTTCTGTTGCCCTTCTCCCCCTCCCCATCTCCCTGAATGACTAGGATTTGTAATAAATTGGTCAGACCAACATTTGAACCGTTGTTTTTTAATCTCATGCCGGGTATACATATATCAAAGAACCTCTTCTCCCTTCTATAAATTGGAGCGAGACAACATAAAAGAAATATTCAGTGGAGCTTTTAGGTATAGATAAAAATAAAGAAATTCATATTTATCATAGAATCATCATAGAAACATAGAATGGCTTCTGCTGGGAGAGACCTCAAAGATCATATAGTTCCAACTCTCCTGCCATGGGCAGGACTGCCCCCCACCAGCTCAGGCTGCCCAGAGCCCCATCCATCCCAGCCTTGAGCACCTCCAGGGATGGGGCACCACAGCTTCTGTGGGCAGCTGTGCCAGTACCTCAATGCCCTCTGAATAAAGAATTTTTCCCTAACATCTTATCTAATTCTCCTTTCTTTTAGTCTAAAACAATTCCCCCTTGTCTTATTGCTACCAAACTGAGTAAAAAGTCAGTCACCTTCCTGCTTATAAGTTCCCCTCAAGTACTAGAAGGCTTCACTGTGGTGTTCCTGGAGCATTCTCTTCTCCAGGCTGCACAACTCCAGCTATCTCAAACTTTCACAGCAGGAGTGTCACTCCAGCCCCCTGATAAGTCATCACAGATGATGACTGTTTTTAGAATATTTCCTTGATTTTATGTTTGATATTTTTGTTATCTATTACCATCTCTGTTTTTGTTTGTTTGCTTGTTTTTTTCCTCAGTGGTTCTATATAACATATATGGAGATAACTGTAACATCAGAATCCCAGATGCAAACTTTAAAAGACAAATATTACACAATATTGATATTTTATCAACATTAATATCAATACTAATAGTCAATATATTTAAGGATGAATTTGTATATGAAGATTTCATACATTTGGAATAGTCAAGTTATGGAAAAGAATTTGCAGTAGAAAAGCAACTCAATTTAATGGCTTTCATGTGTAGCAACTGCATATAGCTCAAATTTGCCTAAGCTGCAATCTTATTATATAGTCACTGAACATGTAATTACACCATCTATTATTATAATTGCTTTGTCCTCTGAAGACATCTGAAAATAATTAATTGGACTGAGGAACATTATACTTTAAAAACTATTGTGTGGTACATCAAGAGAAGGAAATACTTCATTTAAAATTCTTATAAAATAATACAGCCTTCACAGTTTTAGTATAGGGGGTGTTACAATATTGTGAAGAATGTACCAGAAAATGTTTCTTTTTTAAAAATTTCCATTGATCTTTGTCATCTCTTATTCATTGTGTTACATTGTGCAATACCATTAATCAAAATCTGAGATAGTTTGTACATAATTTATGTTACAATAGTTGCATTAAAATAGGCAGGTATTTTTGATCCAATGTACTTAATTCACACATATGCCAAATAATTCTAGCAATATATACCAATGATGGTATTCATAGAAATATGAATTTAGCTATAACTTTGCTGTATCATTAGCCATAAAAAATTTTAGAGCACTGGGGCAATCTGAGCTACCCTTGGGCAAGCAATACAGCACTATGCCTTCAGGGGCTAATTTCAGCAGTCATTATGAGCTTTACATTCATTAACCCAGTCAACCAAAGATCAACAATCATCTTGGTCTCATATTACTGAGAAGCATTACAATCCATGATCAAAGAACTTAGTTTGTTCTTAAACAAATGTATATGCTAGTATGACTGTGAGCTCACTAATTTTCTTCCTAGCATTGCAATGTCACAATTACTGCTTGTAAGTAGAAGTTTTTACCTAGAAATTCAAGATGAAGTTTAATAATTACATATGGGACCTACAAATTGTTCTTTTTTTTATGAACTCATTTCAGTCTTATTGGTGCCTTCATGCACCCTATATTACTGTTCTGCAATAAGAAACTGCATGAATTCAGAGTTGCCATCCATGAATAATAATCAATTTAAGGGAGGAACGAATGCACTCTGTTAAAGACGACAACAACTTTGCTCAAAATTCTATGTTATGTTTTCCTGATAAAGTATGATAATAGTGTTTTTTGGGTGGGTACATTTCTTGAACTTTCTTAATAACAAAAGTTACTTTAGTATTTGTTTATTTTTACACATGTTGCAGATATTATATATCTTCAGTTTATCATAACAAGACCACTGTAATTTTATTTATTGTGAAATATTTCATTTTAATTCTGTCTAACTACATTGTATTCATGTCAAGAAAAATCATTTTTCAGATTATGCAATGTAGGCAATGCGACTTTTAGTGTACTTTTAGACCTTTCAGTAATTCCTTGACAAGAAGCTTTATTCTTTATAGGTTATTGCAGGGACATCAATCTACTGGTGATAGTTAGTGCCTGATTAGGAACTAATTCAAGTGAGGGTAGAGAAAAGAAATCAAGATCCAGTTTATCAGTCAGACAAGAAAAAAAGTGGACAAAATAAACAAGCAAGACAAATAACAAATAGACAAATAAAAGTGGAGTATACTGTGTGTTCATTGTGTTATGTAAACTTGTTCTGAACTGTTCAGATTGTAAACTTGTAATTTCCTCATATTGTATGAACAGTAAAATGTAGTCAGTGCATGACAGATAGAGGTCAGTAGACATCTATATGGCTTTTTTCTTCCTGCCTGGGCACTATATTATGCAAAGGTTGCAACCACGGTATAATGTCTCTCTATTAAGCCAAGTTTGCTATGTCATTTATTCTTTTTATTTATTTATTTATTTATTTATTTATTAATCTTTGGTGTCTGTTTATTAATGAAATATAAGACACAGTCCTCTAACTCCTGGAAAGATGTCCATGTAACTGACAAGATAGTGCAGATGTAGTGACCCTCTTCCAAATAGGAGTCTTATGATTTCTAAGTAGGTTACTCTCAGAATGAACTTTGAACACTACATGTTAGCTGACAGCAAAGGCAAGAAGCTAACAATGGTAACCTCTTGCAGCTTCATGTGTAACATAGTGCCATCATGAGAGAAGTGAGAGTTCCCTTCTGACTGGAAGTCACAGAGTTTGGGATTTTGTCAGGCTTCTTCCACTGGATGCCCTTTAGGTTAGTCAGACACCTACAGTCTCACCAACATGCAGGAAAAACAGAACTGCCTCACCTCCTGTGGTCACTTTCCTTCACAGCTGTCTATGATTTTAGGATGGTCACAGAGCTTTGAACTCTTAAGCTTTTGTTCTGTAATTCCAACTGCAAACCTCTCAACAGTAAGTAGAGTTAGAACAAATTTTGATTCTTTTCAGTAACACAGAAAAAAAAACAGCTGAATTAGAAAATTGTACTGTTGGACAGATGATCGGTAATGTAGTACCAGCCTGTCAAGACTGTTAATTCACTGTCAAAATTCAAACACTGAAACACTCCTGTCATTCTGATAAGGTCCTAACCTACTTCTCTGTAACATTTCTTAGATGTATCATTCTTAAGTGGTGAAACAGCTTCTCTCCACAAATGACTCAAATATCTGTTTATTCTGCTACTTGTTCTTTTATTGTTGTATTGTGTGCAGATGCCCAGGTGCTGGCAATGAGTGGCAACCCCCCCTTGTTCCCTATCCCCCTGCATTGCTTAAAGGGATGGGTGGAACAGTGGCAAATGAAAGTGAGTTTGAGCCAGGGAAAAGGAAGAAAAAGGGGAAGCTGCTGTTTTAGTTTTTGTTTGAAAACAGGCAACCTGGTGTTGCTTGAGCAGGGGCTTTAACCAGCCTCCAGAGATCCCGTCCAATCTAAACCATTCTGTGATTCTAACTACAAAAATATATTTTAAATAACAATAAACTGTTTTTCCCCAGGGAAAGTCTGTTACCTCCTTTGCCATGGAGGTAACAGGTATGTGATCTTTTCATCCCTATCCTGACTCACAAGCTTCTTCATCTTATTTTCTACCCCTGCACAATTATGGATGTGGATTGAAAAAAACAGCGTAAAATTCAGTTGTCATCTTAACAGTCTGTAGCTGTCATATTAGGAACATAAACATAACAATGTATTTCTAATTTACTTTGAATAGTAACTGCTGAGGAAGCATAAAGTTCTGCAAACCACAACCCAAAACCCAAGAGACTGATAAGTAGCAGAAATGCTTCATTCCATCGTGAATGTTACAGATCTAGCCAGCATTAAATGTAGTTGGATTCAGAGTGATGAATGAGTGATTTCAGACATTACAGATGCTGTGAGGCATGCTTGGGGCCACAGTATGGAACACAGGGTAGTAAGTCACAAAGTACATAGATTAATCCAAAAGAGATGCCTCCTATTTATTTTCATGGAGACTGCAACAAAGAATATAATAATACTGTTTGATAGAGTAAATTCACCACTACAAAACACTATTTTTTCAAATAATTACCATCATTAGCTATGCATTTTTGCCAGAGATGATCAATAGCATACATGCCATGCTCACAAAAACAAACAAACAAACAAACAAACAAAAAAACTACACCAGTAGAGGTGGCCTACTGTTTCACAACTGCTATGATGACGCTGGTGCTAAAATGCACCACCTACTACCTCACTGTGCTCACATCCACTGTTTGGTCTCTAGAAATGTTCAGCATGCATAAATAATGCTAATGGGGGCATGGAAGAATTCAAAGATACACTATTGCTTCATATGCACTTCCATATCATACTACCCCTCTATTGCAACCTGTCACATGGCAGCAGGATATTGGCTGGAAGGTTCAGTCTCTACTGTCATACCATCAACATCTGCCTCTGATGTTGTAGGCCAACAAAATAAAACAGGAGGAATTACTTTCAGAGCAGTCCTTAGAGGAACAGCATTTGCCACTTATCAGCAGCTTGGTACCTGTCTTGATGTACGCAGGCTGAGTCCTGCAGTCACATCAGTTACATGACTGATGCTCCCTAGCATTAGCTTCCAAGAGGCTCTCTTCACTGGGACAGACCACAGCAAGGCATACAGCTCAATAGACAGTATGAAGCCACCTCTAAACCTCTGCCGAATATACAATGAGAACTCTGTAAACAAGAAACAAGATGTTTAGAGTCAGCTGAGGGCCAGGCACATCCCTGCTCCTAGAAGCAGATGGAGACTATCAGAATAGGTAGATTCTACCAGACTCTACCAGAGTTCTGGCCCTTGAGAGAAGAGTGCATTATTAGTTGCATGAAGCTCAAGGATCTGCATATACTGTGTTGCTTTCCCCTTTCTAGCACATTTGAAATGCAACCTTGTCTTTGGGCTTCTAAGAATAAGTACATTTAGAAAAGTATTGGAAGCTAAAAATAGCTTAGAAGAACATAAATCTATACATGGTTGCAAAATATATCCTCATCCTGATAAACAATGTTTCTATAATTTATAAATAAATCAGTTCAGCTTCTTAACATTCCCTGACTGAAGTAACTCAGAAGCTACTCCAGAATTTGACATTTTGATTTTAAGCTGCAGTGCAGAAAAATAGAGAGTGTGTGAAGGTCACTGACAATTCATCTATGAGATTAAACATTATAAACTGTCTAGAAACACTTCAGATATTCATTTCTTTATGAAAAGACCTCATATAAGGTATTAAAACATTTTCTGAACAAATAACAGATAAACTGTAATCTAAACTATGTAACCAGCTAAAGTACAGATACAGATAAATTACTGTAACCATTTTTAGAAATATGTTGACTGTGCCGAAAGTAATGCATCCTACCTTGTTAGGTTGGCCTACAACATCAGAGGCAGATGTTGGTGATATGACAGTAGAAGTTCAACATTCCCATCAATATCCTGTTACATTTAGTTGCCGTGTGACAGATGACAGTGGACGGGCAGTCTGACAAATTGGTGTCTGACATGGAAATTAATATGAATTCCCCCATGTGGAAAAAGTTGCACCCACTGTCATTCGTCAATTTTTGCTGAATGTTGATGGAGACCAACAGATGTGAGCACAGTGAGGCAGTGGGTGGCGCGTTTCAACAGTGATGACAGTGACAGTAGGTCATCTCCACCAGTGCAGATTGTTATGAATGTGTCATGCAGGCTCTTGTTCATCGCTGGTGAAAATGCGTAACAAATGGTGGTGACTGTGTTGAAAGATAGTGTTTTGTAGCTGAGAACTTGTTCTATTGAACAGAGTTATTGCATTCTTTGTTTCTGTTGTAGTCTCAAGGGAAGTAAATAGGAGGCATTAATTTTGGTATCACCTACTCAGGTAAGTTAAATAACAGTACAAGCTGGTTTTTTTGTTTGTTTGTTTGATCAGTGATTGGTCAATTTTCCTCCTGTAGAGATCTTCTTAATTTTTAACTGCATGAAACTTTCTTTCTCAAGAACAGCATTCAACATTTTTAAAAAACACAAAAAAGTATAGCTTCTATTATATAACGATAGCAATAAAAATAACGTTACAGAATGCATGAAGAAGTCCACTTGTCCATTGCTTATTTTTCTGTGCCTGTTCAAAATTCACACTTTTATGAAAAGAAAAATAGTAATTAATAGATTTAAATCCAAAATGGATCAAAACCAAAAAGAGAAATTTATGTTGAACACAGGCATTATGTCTGAAACTGAAACTAAAGACTATTAACTGTTGTGTAATCCTGAATGCACCTTAATTCCAAAGAAGCTTTTGATTTTCTTGTAAAAGTCCCACAGTCCTCAGGGTTTCATTTACTATCCTCTCTATTTCAGACGTCTCAGCAGGGCTGCCCTTGGCCTGAGCAAAGCTGAGCTGGGTTTCACATGTGCCCAATGGCCGAATGTCCACTGTCCAGTTTGGCTGAACTTCAGCTCTTGGAGTGCCATGGGGGGAAGGGCTGACAGCCACGGGCTGTCCCTAAGGGGATGGGAAAGGACTGCAGGGCAGCTATCACCCTGCCCCAGGAGGACGGAGAGAGCAGCAGGCGGGGGCGGGAAAACACACTCAAAAAACCCTAAACACATCCTCTAAATGAGGAGGGAAGGTCCATATTAGCATTTGAATGCTGGTGATTTGTGAAACACTATGCCTTCTCCAGTTGAGTAAGAGTGGCTTCACTAATCTTAAAATCCAAAGGAGTGCAGGAGGAAGGGGCATAAAACTCTAGAAAAAGGGAAGAGGCTACAGGGAACATGGTTTTGTTTTGTTTTGTTTTGCTTGTTTGTTTGCTTGTTTGTTTGTTTGTTTGTTTTCATTAGAATTTTAAATTGAGGCTTTGCTGGATTTCGACTATATCTAGTAGTAGTACTATCCTAAGTGAGCAATCACTGTTGTTTTGATTATGTAGTTAGGATTTGAATTGGACAATACATTCTTGACATAATATTTAAGGTGTGTTTCATTTTTATTCTTAAAAAAAAAAATAAGTTTAGTAAGTCATCAAGCATAACAGATAAGTGTTATGATTAAGATTTACAACTCTACTTTCTTTTGAAGTTTGCATCATTTTCTCTTTTGCAATTACTTTTACTTCCTTCAAGAGCATGTTTGACCAATCCAAAAGCAAATCTCTAGGACTTCCACATAAAAGTATCCCATTCTAAGTTTTCTTCAATAGTCCATTTACCAATTGTTCATCAATTCAACATACAATACATTCATATATTACAGTGGACTTTATATTTTAATCAGAATGTTATCATAAAGTGAAATTCTTAACTAAGTGTTTATATCATACTGTGCCCAAGAAGGAAACGGTCAGTATAAGTCATACCAAAGCCCATTAGCAGTGATCAAAATTGGCTTCTGACCCTCAGTGAAGTTATGTATTATAGAATGTATTCCTAATAATGATTCTGCTAAACACAATACTGCTTTAGTTTTAACGCGGGGTTGGGGGGGGGGGGGAGGGGGAGGTTGTTAGCAGAAAATGTGTAGGATGGCTTCTGGAATTACCATACTGCTATGAAATATCCTAAAACTTTGTATTTTGAGTTTCACTGATAAGATCAGGCCTCTATCACAAAGATTAGCACATGTTCTGACACCATTAAAAAAGAGTGGGATTCCCCTTGAGGATGCAGATGATCCTGTCAAAAGTCTTTTTCAAGGAACCTTAATGTGACCTATTTCTTATTTTAAAAAGAAGTATAGAGTTTGAAATATTTCGGAAGGCTCTGAATTGTCAGAATAAGTATTCTGAAATGAGACCAGAAGTACAGAATATTAGCTTTGTTTATAAAGCCTAACTGTTCCTGAATATCTCAAGATCCATGAGACTTCTGCTTGACTTTTGGCATACCTGCAAATTTATTAGATATTAATGTCAGGCTGCCAGCACAGACTATTTTAAAAAATACAGAAAGTAAAAGCATTTTAAATAACAATGACAGTAGGGAAGTTAAGTATAGAAACAGAATAGAGTTCTTCAAGATAGGCTATTTGTATCAAATATATATATATTAATAATAAACAAACAAAACAACCAAACAACAAACAAAAAAATATCACCTTCAAAAAAACCCAACCCTAGACCCCAAAGAATCCTGTTTTCTCTCACTTCAGGAATTTGTGAGCATGAAGGAGACAGATCTCTTAATTTTAATCATCTGAAAGTTTGCTGACTACTAGTTAGTATTGAATGGCAAATTCAGAATAAAAATTATTCCCTCTAGCATAAACACTTGTTTTAGAATCCACCTTTTATTCTGGAATAACCAAACAGCTAAAACAGTCAATCAGCTTCAGCTGAAATCAGGTACCCAGTCAAGCCATAATCTGATGCACTTACCAAATTTAGATCTGAATTCCCTGAAATCGAGTCCTCTAAAACCACAATAAACTAGCTTATCTATGACAAACATGGTCTTATCCCACCTGTGGTTTCCTAGTATGCATAAAGAGGAGGAGACTCTCACATCTGACTAAATTTTTGTAGCAGGTTCTGGAAAAACAAATAATGCTCAAGAGTAGGATAATAAAATTAAAACTGTATGCCATGTTTCTATCTATTTCATTTCATTAAGCTATTCAGAATTTTATGGATGCAAGACTACATTGTTCTCTGCAACTTCCTGAGAAAGGGAAGTTGAGAGGGAGGTACTGGGCTCTGCTTCCTGATAATCAATGACAGAATGTGAAGGAAGAGCACAAAGTTGCACAAGGGATGTTCAGGCCGGTCATTAGGAAACATATATTTACTGTGAAGAGGTCATACTCTAGAATAGGCTTCCTAGTGAGATGGGTGATACCCCATACCTGCCAATGTTCAAAAGGCATTTGGATAATGCCTTCATTAATGCACTTTAACTTTTTGGTTAGTTCTAGGGTGGTCAGGCTGTTATACTTGATTATCTTTGAAGATTCATCCCCTCCAACTGAACTATGCTTTTCTATTTTATTCTAGCCTAGCTTATTCAGAATTGGCTGGGGATACTTGAAATCTGGAGTTCTTTCTGCAATTCACGCTTTACGGAACCATAATTAAATTACAGAAAATTCAAGAGATTATTTTATCTTTCTATATTACCATACACTGATCCAAGATTAAAGTTGAAATGTGGTGTTATGAATATATAGTCTTACACTGGTGGATGTGATTAACATCTGACAATTATAAATATAAATAAAATCTGACAATTTCTATAAAATAAGTTTCCAATCTCATGAATTTTACAGCTGTCTGTGATAGGAGAAAAAAAAGAGAACAAAAACTTCAACGTAAAAAATACCTCAAATTTCCACATTTGCTTTACCTGATACACATAAACAGTATTTTTTGCAGTTACTAATTAAAATGCATTTTGTAATGGAAAAGCTTGAATTTCGGTCTTAGTATAAGCTATAAGCTTTCTTCAAAGCAGACTGGTCCACTTTCTCCTGTTGGCATGCAGGTAAGTTAATACATTATTGAAAAATCAATCTAGGCTGTTTTGATTCCATAAATAATGAAATGTGCTGATTCAAAATTCTATCTTTTTGCTTATAACTGCAGCTTACATATTTTCATATGACACCTCCCGCCCCCCAATTTTTAACTTGCCTGTTAGTATTGCTTTAAATTGCAAATATCAAGGGACAAACAAACAACAGAAAAACTTCAGATAGTTGTCAGCCATGAATTAATGATGCTTCCTTATGCAACTCCTTGTGAATTTCATGAGGTACCTTATAATCCCTTTTCAGATCACTGGCTTGGGGTTCCTATCTCCACTGAAGAGCTGGTACAGAAGATATGCTGGTACAGAAGCTGCTGGGGCAGCCAAAACTTCTAGCTCTTTGGATTTTCAAATTACGTACCAAACTGTAAAGAGATTTTATACTCTCCATTTAAAAATCACAAAGCTAAGATTTTACTTAAACAATAAGATACTTCTCAGTTTACAGAAACAGCAAGATCTAGAGAAATATCCAAATGATAATGTTTTATCAAAACATCTTCCCTTTCTGATTGTTCATTCAGAACTAATCTAAAAGGCAATGGTTATATGTATGAGTAGAGGAGGTCACCAGCACAACTCGTACACAATCTGTTACTTAGGTATTTGGGATCAGTAAATACATCAAAATAAACATGACAATAAAAATAATTCTATATGCTGAATCTAACTCCTAATATTACTATGTACTTCTGAGTTTGAATTTAAAAAGATAATGCAATTAAGATTAAAAAAAAAAAAAAAAAAAAAGCTAAAATCCTGGTGTTAATAATAGTGTTAATAATTGATGTTAGCAAATTAAGAGTTATATTTCTGTTAATACTCTGGGAACTACAAGGAGGTAGTTGATAAGTTAGGATGCTTGCAAATGACACAAACAAAATTTCATGTTAATCTAATCAACAAGGATTTTTTTACAAAGAAATTTCCTACCATCAGGTGAGGTGACATGGTCATTTAAAAAATGAATAGCAGCCTTCTAGACTGCTGAGTTTCTCTGCAATTTCTTTGAAAGATGTCTGCAAAGGATGCCATCTATACAGACATTTTGTGATCATGAACTTGGCTGAAAATTTCCTTGAAACTGAATTCAGTAGGTTTTCTTTCCTTGTTCTATATTTGACCATGAGCTGGAGAGAGGGAATTTTGCATATTATACAAACAGGAAGTCTAAAGAAGAGAATCTGTGGTAGATTTTTCTTGTTGTTGTTATTGTTGTTATTGTTTAGCTTTACTTTTAAACATGAGACTTTCCATGGCAATGAAGTGAGAACACGGCATGCTGTTCTACCACACAATATGCCTCTGGCACTACTCAAACAAAAAATTCACTTTTATATATTTATGACTCAACAATTTACACATTCTGATTTTGTTCTTAGCACTGTAAAATATGAACAACTCTTCCAAGGCCAGCAAAAATACAAGACTGTAAAACTAAAATGAGGGGCATTTTAATACAGTGAATGCTATTTTATTTTCCATCACAATGTAACATGTAAGTTCTATTAAGTCTCACAGACTTACAAACTAAATACTGGTAAAAATTCTGAATGAATTCATTGAAAATTCAATTGTGTTTTGGCAAGTCAGTCAACATGATTGCGAAGGAAGTATGTATGTTCAGAAAAGAATGCTTGAAAATGTGTTGGAAAGTCATGATAGCCAATATGACACTCAGTTACCTGCTCTCAGTATTTCCAAATTAAGCTGTTGTGAAAATTGCAGTCTCAGCTGAATGGAGTATGATTTTAGGAAACTACAAGATTTAATTTTCTGAATGGGGCTCAGGTGGTATATATTTTGATTACAGTGTAATTGCTCGGATTGGATCCAACTTGATAATATAAGTATCTTTTTCAAAATAATAAACACATTTGGTGATAGTACTAAAATAAACTGGGGGAAGACAGAGAGATGAAAGAGAAGCAGAACAGACACAAAAAAACATAGGCAAATTAAAGAGAGAGAAGTCCGAAAATTTAATATACTTAATCAAACATTAAGATTTAAAAAAACTTCTACATAACTAACTACAAAATTTTATTTTTTAATATAAATCAGTAGATACAGAGCAAAGTCTAGATTTCTGTAAAACTTTCCTAAAGAGGAACACAAAGCAGTCATTAGCAGATAAACAAAATAACCATGTCTTAAGTAAAGTTTGATGAGAGGACCATACCTGTCTCCAAAGCTGATGTTACACAGAGAAAAGGAAAAATCTCATGCTATAAAATTCCCTCTTACAAGTTCTGCTAGATATTTTCCAGTACAAATCTTTTTGAGTCATCATAACACAAAAAATATCTGAACCAAAATATGGTGTTAGGCTGGTCAGAAAACATTTCTTCAGGCAACCTCAAGGTCTTGTACTCAACAGAAACAAAATTCTTGTACTCAGCACAGACAGGCAGTTCTGTTCTGTCTTATTTCTAGTGATGCTCTGGGATATTAGTCCTTTCTTATCATCAAAATGGGTCAAAATCTACAAGTAGATCTATCACTGTAAGACTGTAGATTATAAGTAGTATTAAAATAAAATATTGTTAAACACATACAAACATATAATTATCTTTATAAATGTAGTTGAAACTTTATCCTCAGATTTTGGGGGGATTTTTTGTACTCTTCAGCCATTGACAAGACGAGGAATTAAGCAACAAGTATTCATTAAAAACATCTACCATAACTCTAACTTTGTTATGCTGTAATAAATTTTAGTTCTCTCTGCAAATAATGGTTACTATATGCACCCATTATGCATATATAATTCCATTAGAATCAGAAAATGAATGAAAGTTCCCTTTAAAAGAGAAGAGGTAGAGTGGTACTCTGAGATGTTACCTGGCAGGTGTATTTTTGTCCATGCTATGAGTTCTCTGAATTCTCCCTCATCACCACAGAAAAACACACAAGTTCCCTCCTAACTGTAGATATTAGACATGCATTTTGGGAGCAGAAGACTCATTGTTTAACCAAATGTCAGCAGTCAATCAAGTACCAGGATGATTGATTGAGATATCTGATCAGCCCTTGCTACTTCTTGTGTTACCGCTTGCTCCTCTTTGATTCCTCAACTCCATCTCATTATCATCTAAATTTCCCATTTCTACCATTTCCCATGTTCCAGTCTTGTTAGTGTAGTCACTGGTGAAGGTTGGCCAGCTATTGCACATGCATTACTCCTCCTTGTTCTGTGTTATGCCTTGTTATTTTTCATGCTGTTGCTACTTGCTACTGTGGCTTCAGGCCAGGTGTTAGCATTCTGCACTCACTCCCTAACACTTTTCCTCTCACAGGTAATATGAGAAGGAGCTCTGACATTCCATCTCTGACATAGAGCCTGTATTCACCTCCCACTGTAAGTCCTTGCTATCATCATAGGGGTGGGAAGTTGGCTATACTGGGCGTTATTTGTGAGTGCTATAGTAGATGCCAAATAATTTATTTCCATCTCTGGAATAAGTATGCTTTAAAGGCAGTACTACATACATACAATAAATCAAAATCATTAACTCTCCTGTAAGGTCCAGGAAGGTCTTATTTTTTTTTTTTCTGGAGTGTGGGGGAAAATGGGGGGGGGAGGAGGTGGGCTTTGACAGTACACATGAAAAAAAATAATATTTCTATTTTATTCAATAGACATTTACTTTTCTCTCATATCCAAATTCATAGAAATGCACTACACATTGTTTCAATAATTATTTGCTCTGAATATAACCTAGCAAAGATTAAAGCTTTGTGCTAGATCCTGCATGCATTTGGAATGAAAAGATTGCCTCTTCACCAGAGAGCTTATCATCTGAATTGTTTGAGTGTATATGCTGTCACAAAGATAATTCAGGCTATTTGATCAAAAAGCTTGAGTTTTCAAAGGTGGGTAAGAAATTCCTGTTGGTGTTCAACAGCGTAAAGCATTCATGAGATTTCTTGCATTACTCTCATTTCATTACTCATGTAAAATACTGTCATGCAGTCACTCTGGGCAGACTGAAAATTACACTGTTGAGCAATTAATAAGTATTAAAGAAAAATTTCATAGGACTTCTTCATTCAACCAGTCTTCTGAATATAAATTCTAAATACAAATGTTAAAACTAAAAAAAAAAAAAAAAATAAAAAATAAAAAAAAATTACTTCTTCAAGACGTACTGTGTAAAACAATAAAACTCAGCTAAGGACACTTTCAAACTATATTGGCCCTTGGAATAACACTCATATTAATCCACTGTGCACAATTAAATCAATCCAGAATCTGAGATTTAATTTCATCGATAACTACTGTTACTTTAAGTATTTAATAAGTACTGAAACTGCAACCATTCCTGATGTGTTTCCTCATAAAATATTACCTGAAATGGCTTTCATATTGCACACATCTGAAGAACAGAAGCTTGGCTGCTATTGCTGAGAAGCACCACAAGATCAGCATGAAAGCTGGACCTGCACACCCAAATTTCCATATGTGGAAGGCAATTATGCCATAAAAGCTCACTTTAGCCATTTTTTCTTGCAATCGGTTTTATGACTAATCTAGGCTACACTGAGGGAGTTGTGGAACCTCTGAGCTTTCAGCTCTACTTCCCCAGGTAAACTGCTTTCCACATATCTTCTCTTCAAGGTATGTAAAATATTACTCTGTGTCAACAGTTTAAGGGCTGGTCCAGCCCGGTTCCGTGACTAGTGGGGCGGAGGGATTTTGCAAAATCCGCGCCTCCAGGAAGGGAAACAGGGGACCCCAAAATAATTAAAAACAGCGGCAACGATCTGAGGAGAAACAAACTAATTTACTAAATACAGTATCGGAATATAAGATAACACACTATAATACAATATAAATCAAAAGTAATTGAGAGAAAGATTGTCCGAGAGCCAAAGGCCTTACGCTAATACTGAAGCCTTGCGTGCAGTCGGGTGCAGCAGTAGCAAGCCGATCCAACAGGGAGCATGGTGAGACGAGAAGAGGGCACGAGTCAGATGACCTGTGCCCTTATATCTGTTCCCTTGAGCAGGAATGATAACAGTACTTGAAAAGGCTCTTGGGGAACGTAGTTCTTCTTCTCTTCCAGACAGGTACCCGGAACTAAAGCATTTGCTCTTTAACTCCCAGTACACTGCATGATGTTGTGATGTGGAATACTGATAACCAAAAATCATAAAACCATGACACTCTGCAACATTAATTTTTCATTATGTAAAATCTGGCATATGGACAAGCTTGCACCATGTAAACTTGTACATGGAATATTTCCACAAAAAAATGTTCCTTTACATTGTTGGGATGTTATGTAGATGTGTTCAGCCACAGAAACAGAGCTAGCAGCCTGAAGTTCAACAGAGTCACAACAAATGGTTTGATATAAATGTGTCCCAAATTCAGTTCAGTTCTGTAATCTGAGCTTGCTGTATCTACAGCCCTGCCACTATAAAGGTACATGTATACAATGACATTTGAAGTAGTAAGTAAGGATATGTATTGTTTGTTTTATGTGGGTTTGTGTACAGATCATGTTATAGAAGTTTTAAAAATGCAAAATAATAACAAAATATAAATGCATAATACATTTGTTGGTCCTTGTCATGGATTTATGATTTTTGGTTATCGGTATTCCACATCGTGACATCACGCAGTGGACTGGGAGTTAAAGAGCAAATGCTCTAGTTCCGGGTACTTGTCCGGAAGAGAAGAACTACGTTCCCCAGAAGACTGTTCGAATACTGTTATCATTCCTGCTCAGGGGAACAGATATAAGGCCTGTAGGTCACCTGACCTGAGTCTTGCTTCTTCTCATCTCGTCGTGCTCGCTTTGGGATCGTCTCGCTGCTACTCCCAACTGCACACAAGGCTTCGATATCAGTGTAAGGCCTTTAGCTCTTGGACAATCCTTCTCTCCGTTATATTTGATTTTATTAACAATTATATTGAATTGTATTGTATTATAGTGTGTTATCATGCATTCCGATACTATATTTAGTAAATTAGTTTGTTTCTCCTCAGATCGTTGCCGCTGTTTTTAATTATTTTGGGGTTTTTTTGATTCTTTTTTTTTTTTTTTTTTTGGACTGGGGGGGGGAGGAGGGGAGGTGTCCCCTGTTTCCCTTTTCTGGAGGGGCGGATTTTGCAAAAAAAATCCCTCCACCCCACTAGTCACGGAACCAGGTTGGACCAGGCTCTAAACTGTCGACAGTCTTGTTTAGACATTCACATTTACAAAAACATAAAGAAACAGTTATCTGATAATTTATTTAGGCCAGCATTCACATTTCTATGACACTTCTTCAATATAGCTTAGAAGCTCAAGCTACAAAAGCTTAAAATCAGGTCAGTATTGATTTTCAGCTGATAAGCTTCTTTCAGTCTTCAGTAAATTAAAACTGTAAATTGTGGCTGCATGGACATGTGCTGTATTTTACTTTCTGGAATATTCTATAGGACTTTACTGCTCTAAAATAAAAGCCATAGAGGAGGAAGTTAAAAAATAAATGAACCTCCCTGATAAGCTTTCTCAAAATTGCTTAATTATAGAGATTTTTTCCCCCAATTTCTTGCTGTTTTTTAATTGATTAATGTGTTTTGTTAAAGTTTTGCATATTTTCAACACCAAAATATCCTCTTCTGTAGCATTCTCACTTTGTTGAAAACTATTAAAAATACAAATGTCTTCTGTATATGTGTAGATAATTGCAATTTGAATGATAATTATGTATGCCAAACCGAAAGACACTACAATTAAGCAACAATATCCAGAAATAGGCTATACAGGATTTTAAAGGCAGTGGGAGTCTCATCTGAATGCAGACATGTACTGCAGTCTTTACTACAGTGCCTCTAAGAGTACTAAAAGATGACTTAATGAATTTCAAAATTAAAAATAGGGAATGGAATTAGTGAACATGAAATTTCAAGAGCTGACATGAGAAAAAATACACGTGAGAAATGCAGGAAATTAGTGAGAAAAGAAGATGGCAAAACAAGGATCGTGGTTCTACAACTAATGCACTTCTGGAGACCAAGAACCTCTTTTCTGCAGTGGAAGTCTCTACAACTTACATGCAACAAAGCACATAAAAACTAGCAGCCTTTCTCAACAGTAGTTTGCAAACAGAAGAAGATACTAAACCATGAATATGTTATCAGATGTCTGTATCATATAGATTGTGTATTGTGTGGTCGTACTGTGGTCTGATGAATGGTTGAAGCCTGTGAGACAATCTGGAATTTGCTGTCATAGACAGTACTGAAGACCATGCTGTACCATCAGCATTATTTGCAGTGCCCAGGTTGGAAAGCTGTGCACCTCTGTGCATCCTCGGCAATCAGTGTTGATGGGCACGAATAACTTTTTGTTATGTGCATCTCAGTGCAAGAGGTAAACTTAACAATGACTCCTTTGCAGCCAGAAAATGTATTTAGAGAGCAGACTGCAAGGAAATACATATCTCCATGTCTACACAGCACAATAATTAACAAAGTAGTGTTTAATTATAGTATAAGGTAAATGAACCGATAGTTTAGAAGAGGAGAAACTGTCACTATGATTATCATAATGACCTTGAAAGATTTGGAAATATATGATTTTTTTTGAACTTATTACAGCAGTTGTATGATCAATGGAAGAATCAGAATGGGGATTTCCAGGGCAGCCTCAATGAATTTGCTGCATGGTATCAAAAATCTTGTGTATGTTTACACAACAATGAAGAATCTACACACAATTATTTCTCCTTGACAAAATTATGTAACAATTTTTATACCTGAATAATATAACATGTATTTAAAATTTGTTATTACCTACAAAGCTCAAACATGAATTATCATGGAAATGTAAATTACACTGTTTATCACTTTATCTAGACGTACATCCACTTTAACAATTATTTACTTAATCAGCTTGTTAATCATTATTATAATCTGTTGCTTTCTACTGACTGAGATCATTTATAAATGGATTTTCCCCTTGTTTTGCTATTAATGTATCTTTTTCCTTTAAAATGTAAAATTAAATATGAATGGTAGAAACATGTATAAGTATTATTTTGAAAATAAAACTTAAACTATTAAGTACCTGATTATTGAACCTGTAACACAACCAGCATTAGACTGCCTTGATTTTCTGTGTTTGTTGAAGCAGAAGGGCTTTTGTTATTTATGGAATATAAATTAATAATATATAAAACAATGATATAACGTATTCCAGATTATCTGGACTTTTTAATGGACAACTTACTGTGATTTAAATTGTTACTTTAAATCATCTACTTTAAATTCCTTAAAAACAATACATAATTTCTTCTTGAATACACTCTGAATAACTGACAAATGAGCATGAGTCTGGAAGCATGAGAAAAAAGTGTGAGGGGAGGACAGTAGAAAACATCAGAACAAATTGAAAAGAACCAATGAATAGAAAGCAAAAAAGTTTGCAGGGTATGTGAGAGGAGAATTATAACACACACAAAGAAAAACACGGGAATATATGCTCTCACTTAAAAAAAAGAGAGAGAGAGAAGTTTGTCTATCTTCAGATTATCTGATTTTGAATGCCATCATAAAATTCAGCTGTGACTTGTTTTTAGAAATAGTTGACAAGCCATAATTGTGTATTTTCTTATTGCTTGTAGTTTATTATTTCATTGCAACAATGTGCTTTTCTGGTGTTCATTTTTAAACAAGTCAGTACACCTATATACAATTATTAAGAGCCAGCTTCTGCAACAGAAATTATTCTACATCTCTTGTATTAACTATTCTTTCATAGAATTAGCAAGGAATTTATCACTGAAGTAACTAGTTGTCACAGATTCTGAGTATGTACTGTTCTAATTTGCATTTTGTTATGGTATCCACTCTGTAACATTGAACATATTACATAGGTCACTCCAGAAGTAATGCCTCTTACTTATTTCCACACAGACAACAACAGATACAAAGAGCACAATAACAATATTTGATAGAGTAAATTCTCAGCTACAAAACACTACTTTTCAGCATAGTCAACACCATTAGCTAAGCATTTTCATTGGTGAAGAACAAGAGCCTGCATGCTGTTCTTGTAAATATGTGCACCAGCAGAGGTGACCTACTGTCATTGTCACCACTGCTGAAAGACAACACTCAACACCTCATCTTACTCATGTCCACTGTTTGGTCTATAAAAACATTCAGCAAGTGTCGATGAATGTCAGTGAGTGCCATTTTTTCATGTGGAGGAATTCAATGACACACCTTTGCTTCGTATTCACTTCCATGTCAGACACCACTTTGCCAGACTGCTCCTCTGCTTCCACCTGTTGCACGGCAGCAAAATGTAACAGGATATTATTGGGAAGGTTCATTCTCTACTGTCATACCACCAATATCTGCCTCTGATGGTGTGGGCCAGTATCGTAAAATAGGAGGCAGTTTTTGGGGTGGCCCTCATACTATGAGTTTTTTATGTGTGTTTCGAATTCTGTAGTCTGGTCTTCTTCTCTTCCTGAAGTTTCATCAAGGCCCCCAACAACTTTCTTATTCTGTTTGCTCTAGCTGGCTGAAAAGTTTAAAAATGAGCATTAACTATAAATGTTTCTAAAGTTACTGAAACTTCTTTACTAAAGTTACTAAAATTTCCTGCAGAATCTTGCTATATAGGTAACAGACTTTAACCAAGAATATTTTGTAGCTTACCTGCATCAGACAAAGATTACCTCTTTATATTGCTCTAGACAAATACAATTGAAATGTTGCCTAAGGTCTTCAAAATCCACTGTAACAAACGTATGTATGTTATAGTGGTTGTCCCACTGGACTAAAAATATTTAGGTATTTATATATATATATATTTACATGATTCCTTTGCTTGCTCTTTCTAAGTTACCAATGCATTTCCCCTCTTTCAGTCCCATCATACAAACGGTATAATGTTCATATTTCTTTGTTATCAGATAAGCAGTAATTTTGGCATTAGTCAATACTGTAGGTGATATGATCAAATGTCTCCCTTTAAAAGTAGGAATTAAAAACATTTGTTGAATCTTGGTGGACTTAATATGCCTTAAAAATGAAAACATGAAGGACAGGATGAGACTTTTTCCTGCATACATGTTATCTGCAATTTGTGCAACATCTGCATTTTGATTGAGAAGAGATTAGGAACAACAGCACTGCTGGGAACATTCACAACGGAGTTCATGTGAAGTCTCAGCTATTTTTCTTGCTCCTCAGTGGTTATTTCTTGGGAATAAAAGTCCTGTTCAAGCACTGAGGAGTGGGATCTTGAAAACTGTGTGGTTTTTTGTTTGTTTGTTTGCCTATTTTGTTTTGTTGTTGCTTTCATTTTTCATAAGAAATTGAAGGCTATTAATGCTTTTCAAGAGATAGATTATGCTCTTCTGTTTAAGGCTATATCACTTCCCATAAACACAAATGTTTGTTTTTATTACTTTATCCTCTCATGGTTGAAAAGGACTCTAAAAGAAGAGTCATGTGCTCCAGAAACTCCACTGGGGAGCTTTCTATTAACTTTATTAGAAAAAAGCTTAGAAATTATGTGATAGATGACAGAAAATTGATATAAATATGGATTGATGGAGGGTTAGACAGGATCTTCTAACAACGTTTATTTCTTTAACTTCAGAAAAGCTACAATCAATTTATATAAATTGCAGTTGTGTCACTGGGTCTATTTTTTTTTCTTTTTTAAATCTATTCTACAATATTAGATTTACTGTGTATATATTTAGTGTAAGTAAACAGAAAGAAAGAGATATGACCACATGCAGATGCAGGACTGAGAAGGATTTTAGAAGAGATAAAACAATGGAGTCACAATTCCCACTGCTGTTACTGCAGGAATGTTGACTGAGAGCTGACAGTGGAGCAGATACCCAAATGCTATCACAGAGAACATATTGTGAACCAATTTAAAACATTTCCATACTATTTTTGACTCTTATCTCCTCAATAGTGTCATTAACTTTAAAGTTTCAGCCTCAGCTCTCAGCAGTGGTATCATTTACAACTGCTGCTTCTGCTACTGGCTGAGGAAATTAAAATGCAATTAAAAACATTACAGAGAACAGATTTGCAGAATGTTGATTGTGGGTTGACATTACCATGAGAAACAGTATTGATTTGTCATGTTAATTAATGGGAGTATTGCCATGAAAAATTTTTACTATTATTTTAAAGAGTTAAGAAGCTAAAAATACAGTTCATTTCTAAGACTTCAGCTCCTTAGGTGGGTCTAGGTGTCTTTTATTTTATTTTGCTTTATTTTATTTTATCGGAAAATCTACCCTATCTTGAACTGCATGCCTCATATGTACACAAGGGAAACACATTCTGAAAATAATTGAGGTTAAGAGAATGGTTATTTCCTAACCTTTCTGACATACTGAGAGTAGGCATTCTTTCTGTTATACTTCACTTTCAGCTGCTTTTGTTTTGTGCAGAGCATCCTCCTACAATCTCCTACTACCTTCTCAACTAGTGTGTATAATAGCAAATGGAGTTAAACGAGCTTGCAGAACAAACTCACTATTATGTCATTAATGTTTAAACTCTTATTAAAATTCAGGATAAAAGGTTCAGCATAAAATTACTCATAGAGGGCTGTCAAAATTATCATTTTCAAAACCCACTTTTTGCATAATTCTAGGATATAGTATTATTATTGTCGTTATTACACATGCAAGTAAAACATACAGCTTAAAGGCTATTTAGATGATGGTATTTTAGGATATTGTTTTAATGGCATGGTGGCATTGAAAACCATATGCAGATGTTTATAAATAGCAACCATTAACTCACTTGCAATGCAGACAGTATTACCATGATGTTAAATAGGATCTTTATTAGTTCAGCCTCATTATCTTAACAGTTTCAGAAAGAACAAGAATATTGATGAGCCAAAATAAGTTTTCTTGCCTCTCAAAGTTGAAATAACAAACATTTTCATTTCATCAGTAAAATAATGTTCGTAACAATATATCATGTAATGATAAACATTGTAAGGGAACAGTGCTATAATGAAATATATTCTACAGTGATCATGGCAGGTAAAAAGTTACTTTGCAGTTAATGACACCGTTTAGACGTAAACTAAAGGTTATCCTTGAAGTTAAGCTGATGTTGTTAATTAAGTCATGGCTCCAAGAGTTCCTAACCAAAAAAGTGTAAATCTTGTATAACATTTCTACAAAATATTAGACAGCTGAGATGAATTGCAGTAAAAATATACCTTTTTCAAGAAAATGAAACATTTGTTTTCAACAAGAATAAAAGAGGTATAAAATTACTTTATCAAATACGTCACTGCATATTAGAAAACACTTATGTTTATATAGATGCATGCGAATAAACATCAGTTTTTATGAAAGTGTGAATATTCCATAAAATCATAATTCTTGTCAGTTAATGCTATAATACAGCATTTATGTTTAAATCTTAAATCATAGAACGGTCACAGGTTACTTCCAAAAAGCCTTTTAAAATGTCATTTAATATCGTCAGTGTCTTTCATCTATCTAAATATCTAACATTGTAAATCAGGCTTTGGCATGACAGGATTGTAGTGAAAGCAATTTAGATTTAGGTTTGGCTAATGACTTGGCTTGCTTGCCTGCTATAACTTTTTCACACTTCTTATGTCCTAATGAACAGAATCATATGAGCTTGTATTACTAATTTAGAAAGTTTCAAAAACATAAAATATTTATAAAAATACTAACTTTACATATGCACATCATTCAGAATGCTAATAAAATAGATCAATAAAATAGAAAAGTAAACCTACACCAAAAATGCATCTTATAAAGTCCATGAAATTCAATCAACTTACATATCTGAATGTTCTTTCTTCTCTTTTAAAGATTTAAGAAGTAATACCTAATCTTCTAAAATACTGTAAATAGATGATGTGTGAAAGGCAGGTTTAAGATAAAGATATGATAGAGTGGGAATGAAAAATAGCAAAATTTTCTTCTAGAAAGGTGAATGTTTCTGTGATAAAGAAGAAAGATTTGTATGTGTTATCTTCTAATACTCCAGATTATTTTCAAAGAAACAGCTTCTAAAATATTTAAATATATCTTATTTTATTACAATCTTCAGAATATGTCTGCATCTTTTAGCAGCACTTTGACCAGATACAATATCTATAGAAGTAATTCGGAGAACAAATAGATATTTTGGAAGTATAGTAAATGAATACACTGTGAATGGGTATAGTTGTATCTAGCTTGATAATATAGTTAGCTGACATGCTTTAAACTAAGGAAACACATACCAGAAAGGTGTTGATCACATAGCTGAATTTACTGTTTGACACAAGAAATTAAATTCAGTAGGAAGGGATAAAAAGAGCGCATGAATAGTAAACCGCAAAATCTCACCTCTGAGATAGTTTGCCTTTGCTTTGTAGGGAGAAATTCATTAGCAATATCTTTCACTTCTATAGTACTTGTATGTTATCGTGTATACTGCTATAATAGGAAAGTTTGTGATACATATGTATATTTCTTTGCTGCAGAATACTGCTGCAATATGTCCATGGTATTCAACACCAAGAAATAAACAAAAACAAACAAACAATGAAATAAACTTAGCAAAGATGGAATAGCCAGAAAATCAAATCAGCAAAGGAAAATTGCTAGAAAATTGTACTGAGTTTATAGAGTGTGAAGCTAGAGAACAAAAGATGAGTAGAATTTTTTGAAATTTAGCATGTGTATGAAGAGAGTGTATATGAGTATGAAGAGTGTATAAAGGTTTTTGCCATACCTTTAAAGTCATTGGGTGTTGTTGATTTTTTTTAGGAATGAGCTGAAGGGGTACAGAAGGATGGAAAATGCACTCAATCTTGTCATAGGATTCTTATACAAAATGACAACAAATAAAGAAGCTGAAATCACAGATTAAAAGGAGAGCATTATCTGTCCTATATGTAGGGCATACATTTTTGTTTCCTGATGTCATTATGTAACCAATGAAATGTCTACTACGGCAGAAGAAGAATGACACTGTAGGCCAAAAGGTTATAGAACTTCAGTTTGGCAAGAAGATATAGATCTGTGTCCTGTTTTCAAATGGTATTTAATTATTTTTAGAGTGGAAAATTCTTT